>NC_051221.1:40934631-41064631 GCF_015220715.1 Pygocentrus nattereri | reverse complement strand
AACAGTCAGTGCCTAAATCATCGCTAGCCTCAAGCATTAAGGCGTTAAGTCATTTCAAACAGATTCTGTAGTTTCTAACACTATTTCATGCTGTTGTCTATGAAAATGAATAGCCACTGTTTCACGCCACACGATACACACTGTCCATTTAAATAGACCACAGTTTGTCATGCGGTGCCAAAAACCACATAAGCATGTCTGTTTGTCTTTCTGCATTAGCTTCCAGCACAAAACTAAAGAAGATGACGCTGGACATGTCTGGGCTCGTCAATATTTGACGGAAAGCTATATATTTCCCCAATATAAGGGGAAAACTGTGAAATGTGATTTAAAGCAAAACTACTGCTTTAATATCTAGGGGTTTGGGGTTTCTTGTATTTTATTTCATTTGTTTCATAAAAACAATGTACTTTTACATGCCCATCTTATGTCCTCTCTTCAGTTCAGGCTAAAACACTGCTTATACACTCACCAGCCACTTTATTAGGTACCAATAAACCATATATAAACCAGTGCTGAGGACAGGAAGACCCGAAATCTAGGACCACTTTCACATTATACATGAACTCCATTACGGCCCCTTCTCTCCTAAAGATGCTCAGCAGAAACACCTTTGAAATGGGTGGAAGTCTCTCTCTCGAGGTAAAATAATCTTTACGAACTGAATGAACTTCAGAAGATCATGTCCTACATACACTCACCGGCCACTTTATTAGGTATTCAGGTGCTTGTTAACACAAATAGCTAATCAGCAAATCACACGGCCGCAGCTCACTGCATTTATGCGTGTAGAGGTGGTCAAGACGACTTGCTGAAGTGCAGACCGAGCATCAGAACGGGGAAGAAAGGGGATTTAAGGGGCTTTGAACGTGGCATGGTTGTTGGTGCCAGACGGGCTGGTCTGAGTATTTCAGAAACTGCTGATCTGCTGGGATTTTCACGCTCAACCATCTCTAGGGTTCACAGAGAACGGTCCGAAAAAGAGGAAATGTCCAGTGAGCGGTCAGTTGTGTTGATTAAAATGCCTCGTTGATGTGAGAGGTCAGAGGAGAATGGGCAGACTGGTTCCAGATGATAGAAAGGCAGCAGGAACTCAAATAACCAACCAGAATCTCTGAGGAACGTTTCCAACACCTTGTTGAAAGTGTGGCACGAAGAATTAAGACAGTTCTGAAGGCAAAAGGGGGTCCAGCCTTTTACTATCACCTAATAAAGTGGCCGGTGAGTGTAAGTTCAGTAGGAATGGATGGGATGGAGCTAAACTGGCAGAATAGACAGATGTATGTAAAAGATTTGGCATCATGTTTTCAGTTTCCATGTATGGAATATATGGACTGGGGAGTGAATGGCGTGAATTTTCCATGTTTTTTCATACGAGAGTCCCTTTAAATGTTTTGCCAATTTCTGAGCAAGACACAGCAGGGCTTTTGCCACTGATGCGTGGAAATTGTGATATCAAGTGCGTGGGCACGCAGTGTGTTGATTACAGCTGAATATGCTTAGCTCAGCTTTCTCAGAATAATCCCCAGTGCTCTTTTAAATTGAAACACATCAGTTAACAATATCAAATTAGGCCACCAGTAGGGCTCTCATGAAACGGGGTTCTGTGTGAGGTTACACACACACACACACACACACACACACACACACACACACACACACACACACACACACACACACACACACACAGGCTAAATGGGGCAGCAGCTGAAGCCCTAGGGATGAAAGGCTAGACTCATGCAGTCCCTGACCCATAGCTCCATCTCTACCACACAGTTTGCCCATACAAATCAAATGGAGTGTAGCACTGCATACCTCAAAGCGCAATATTACAGGGCTTATCCACAGTATATCCACATTGGCGTGCTGTGGAAATGCTATGGTGATGGCTGAATGAGGTGTGTTTGTGTTTGCGGGTGAGAAGAAGAGGGAATAAAAGAGTTTGGATGTGCTTTCCTGTGCAGTGGAGTTGAGTGGGTACCTGTTGACAGATAACATGACCAAGCATAAAGGTGCTTCCTGTCTCTAAGAACATAGCTACCTCTTTTACCCCTCCTGCTATTGTGCCCCTGCTGAGAGCAGGTTCGCCAACAGGGGATAATATATAAAAGCCTCCCTGTTTGTTCTGCTGGGACTCTTTTCAGTAAAAAGTCCAGAAAAACGCCTGAAATGATCATCTAAAATAACCCTTCTGTAAAATAACAGCATCGTTTACCCGAAGCATGAGCACTAAATGACACAAGCTTTTCCACAAGCCAGTCTTATAGGGTTTATCATAAGATATGTTCAATCCAAAGGCATTTAAAATGATTTATCTCTGGTTACACCAAGTGAATGGTGATGACTTCGGCGCCAAGACGGTTTTCTTACGCTTAACGTCATTCAATTTTCGAAGAAACCATTGAGAAGATTTCGGTCTGGTATCATGGATGGTAGGATTAGTTAGACTAGACGTAAGAGAGAGTAACCCTGGATTAGAAAAGTCAAGCTTTAAATCCCCTCCCTTTTTTTCCCCACTGGCAAAAGCATGAAGATAATCTTGCATTGGACGCTTAGAGTGAGAAACTGTTAGTAGTGTTTAGATGATTTTAGTTCTGCTAGTGTGAAAACTGTAAAAGTGGGTTAGATGTAGGTTAAGATGACCCCTGTGCATGACGCAGGTGAGTCGCTGCACACAGCTGTTGAGTGTGGAGGCTCCCAGCTAATTTGGCCTTTTTTCCCTGCTCTAAGGGCATTCAGGGCTGTGATTACAGAGGAACGTTGGGCTTTTTTTATTGGGTTTTATGGCCTTGTTCTATTGTGGCGGAGGTGTCTTGATAACGCCCCTTGGCAGTTATTAAGACTTGGCACGCAGTTTGACGTTTTACAGCCCAGTATCTCACACAAGCCTGGTTATTATACTGTTCAGCAACTCTGAGTGTTAACACAGAGCTGCAAAAAGCAAGTGCCGTTCCCTCAAACACTGACTCTACACCTGGCATGTATGAGGAGGAGCGAAGTCTGTGCCAACAGAGCCACTTTCGGGTGTGAATCATTAAACCCATTCAAATTCAGACTTCAGTAGTGAGGGGAGAATGCAGAGTGTGAATGGGCTCCTAATGGACATGCATTGAGCTTGTGTGAACTGTGCAGTGGTTGCTGATCTGAATTGCGACAGGTGACAAAAGTCACAGCGCAGCTAGAGATGTAGGCAGATCTGAGTGTGTTTGCCTGGACATGTTGAGAGGTGAAGTGTGATAGAGGTTACTTTGGTTTTTACTGAGGTTTGGATTTAAGAAACCAGTGAACAACAGCGCCATCTACCCAGAGTGATATTGCTCACACTTTTGCCAGAACAAGTTCGCTTGTTCTGCTGTACAAAGTTTGTAGGGTCAATGGTGATTCATTGGGTTCAGTGCAAGGCTACACTAAGGTGGTTGTGCAGATGTTGATGGAAATCTGCGTGCAGGAATTTGAGGTTTGGAGCCTGTACTTCGCATATTAAGCCGTACGGATCGTCTGTGTCTTGACAGCAATTTTATTGTTGCTCGTATTAGAAGTTTGTCATGCTCATCATACTAAAGCAGCCTTGAAGCAGCGAGATTGCTCTAAATCGACAGACCCTCAAGAAAATTTCTCACTTTTTTTTCTGTTTGGATGCTTTATTTCCTTTTTTCAGTTCAGAGGAATTCAAATGAAATGCATTTGTCTACACAGATATGCTTTTGAAATCTCTTGGTAAACTAGAGTAATTAAGCGTACACTAGAACTGTTGTTATGTTTCTGATAAATTCCTGTTTGTGTTAAATGGAATATTTACTGCAAATCCATGTCTAGTGTAAAAGCAGCCAATGACTGAGGGGTTCATTGAGGCTTAAGGCCTCAAGGACATTCGGACGTCACAGTGGCCACAAAGTTTACATTTAGATTTACGGCATTTGGCTGACGCTCTTATCCAGAGCGACTTACAGTTTGATCATTTTACACAGGTAGGCGAAGGCGGTGTTAGGAGTCCTGCCCAAGGACTCTTATTGGTGTAGTGTAGGGTGTTTACCCAGGTGGGGATTGAACCCCAGTCTACAGCGTAGAAGGCAGAGGTGTTACCCACTACACTAACTAACCACCACCAAGTTCTATAATTACAAACAATTGCAAACATTTGGTCAAATGACAGGTTTTTGTTGGTTTTCTGAGTGGAAATAAGTTTCTCTACAGAGAACACACTTCCGCACATTTAATGAATGATTACTGCTTATTTGCTGAATTTTCCATATTAGAAAAAAACCTAACATTATGTTTTGGGTTTTTTTTTGAATATGTTAAACTGAGCATGCACAAAGTGTGCACTAAAATTTGCGTTGTTATTTTCAATGATAAAATCAAGAGATACGTTGGCAAACGACTTTGCGTAGCATATCATCACCGTCCAAAGGACAATGGGTATCTCCTAAACGGAGAGGCCAAAAACGTTCATTAGTTTTAATGTGAGATAACGTACAGAGGTTTTGTTCCAAGCAGTTCTGGAGCATTTGCATCGGACCATTCATCACGAAAGTTTCACACATGGTAATGGGGCAGCTGCTGTGCTCAAATGATTTGAGAAATGAACATGGAAAGCAAATGGAGATACTTGTCTAAACCGGGACTGAAACTCTGTGAAAAACATTGCCATTAAGTATGTTAATGTCTATAAAGTGAATGATCTGTTCCTCGTGCTTTTTTCCTGTGGGTATGGTGGTTCCAGCCATGAACACCAGGGCTGAATTGAATTGAAGGGCTAAGAGAGAAGGCGAGAGGGAGCTCAGGGTGTGTGCAGGGGTCAAAGGTTGGTGGAAAAAAGCCTCATTAGTTAGATGGCACTGACATGTGAATGCAACAAGACAGCATCCATTCTTAGGCAGTTGTCAATTGGTGTGGCAAAGTGGTGAAATATGTGTTATCATGTATAATGGCTTGGCTGGGGAAGGTCACCCCGTTTTACAATGGGAAGAAGAGGATGTCCACCCTAGGTGTTTAGCACGTAGCTTCCTCTTCCTTGAAGATAAAGCTAAAGTAGCCATGCAGTGCTGCTGGTGATAGTCTGGAACTTAAAGTTGTTGAAGGAAACAGGAAGGGCAGTGTTCTCCAATCAATTCAGAACACATTTAGACACACACACACACACACACTAGTAAAAGCTAGTAAAAGGCTGGACCCCCTTTCACCTTCAGAACTGTCTTAATTCTTCATGGCACACTTTCAACAAGGTGTTGGAAACGTTCCTCAGAGATTCTGGTTGGTTATTTGAGTTCCTGTTGCCTTTCTATCATCTGGAACCAGTCTGCCCATTCTCCTCTGACCTCTCACATCAACAAGGCATTTCCGTCCACACAACTGACCGCTCACTGGATATTTCCTCTTTTTCGGACCGTTCTCTGTGAACCCTAGAGATGGTTGTGTGTGAAAATCCCAGCAGATCAGCAGTTTCTGAAATACTCAGACCAGCCCGTCTGGCACCAACAACCACGCCACGTTCAAAGCCCCTTAAATCCCCTTTCTTCCCCGTTCTGATGCTCGGCCTGCGCTTCAGCAAGTCGTCTTGACCACCTCTACATGCCTCAATGCAGTGAGTTGCGGCCGTGTGATTGGCTGATTAGCTATTTGTGTTAACAAGCACCTAATAAAGTGGCCGGTGAGTGTATGTAGGACATGATCTTCTGAAGTTCATTCAGTTCGTAAAAGATTTTCACCCTGAGAGAGAGAGAGAGACTTCCACCCATTCTGTGTTGGCATTTCAAAGGTGTTTCTGCTGAGCATCTTTAGGAGAGAAGGGGCCGTAATGGAGTTCATGTATAATGTGAAAGTGGTCCTAGATTCCGGGTCTTCCTGTCCTCAGCACTGGTTCATGTTCTCTTTGCAAAGGCTCCTGTTTTCTGTCAGATCACACACAGTGTGAAAGTGGTAGGTTCTAGGGCAGCCGGTTCTGTCGGCACAGCTTGGAGATTCCGCTCCTCGCAGACTCAGCGGTTCACTGTGTTGAATCAGCTACATTTGAACAGGGAAATCGCCCCAACTTTGCTGGACACCGGCGCCTCCAGGACCGAAGTTGAAAACCCCTGTTCTAGCACATGATTTTATCTGAGACTGCTTTTGCTGTCTGGCTTTTAAGCACAGACCCATTGAAGATTCAGACGTGTTAGCCTAGAGTGTGAAAGTGCTCTGCATTGGTCTCCGTGGCAATTGCTGAGGGCAGCTTTTGTCCAGGAAACAATGATCAGAATACATTAGTCATGTGACTTCACACGAGCATTGAGGGGCCTTTTAGAGTCCATATCATGATCAGTGGCAGAAGCATACATCATCAAGGTCTTCACATCTTGGCCTCAAGCAAATCTGCTCGGTTTTTCTCATTCCTATCGTTGTTATGGGATGTTTCTCGAGGACTCTTCCTTTTGTGAGCGCATTTAGAGCGAACGATCGCAATGCGAAGGCCGTGGCTGAAGTGTAGTCGAGAGAAATGAACCAGAGGGGCCATTGTCACTATGAACACCCTTGCGCCTGACGCGAGAGGGAGGGGCGGATGGAAGTGTCACTGAGCACTCATGAGAACTACCCAACTATAGAGATCTTTTCTTTTTGCTAAATTGTTCTTTCAAAGTCAGTTTGTGTGTTTTGAATCATTATTATTTGAGATGTTTGATGGGTTTAAAATGTTTTCCTCTTAAACAAGTGGTCTTGTTGATATGAACTAGGTTTAATAAAGTCGATCATTGGTTAAATTGCTGTGGTTTCCAAATGGGGCCGTTTTTATGGTCGCTGTAATATTCCTCCATGCAGTAAACAGTAGTGGTTGTACAAATTTACTCTCAAGGTTCTTATAAAGAATCCTATTATATAAGGGTGACTTTTGTTTTAACTTCATTTTTTGATATGTTTTTAGCAATAGCAGGAAACTTGGCCAACAGTACTCTCTCAAAATGTTATGGACCTGAAATCTTGCACCAAGTGTTTTGACTAAGTAAACGAGCTTAAAGGTTTAAGAACAAACCTGTAAAGTCTGTCAGTTTGAGAGGGCGTGCTGCCTCTATATGTGGACAGTTCTGACAGAAGGAATGTATATGAGTGTATGTGTAGTGGTGAGGGGGCTAGTCTGGAGTGTGTGTGTGTTTGAAGTGCAGTGGGAGGGCTTCAGTGAGAGGGGGCCGGTCCCAGGGTCTTACTAGGGGGAGAGAGATGCTGGACGCACACACACTTACAGGGGGAAAGACAAACGGTTTGTGTCATTCCATGTTCAAATATTTGAGTGTTGAACGTGGGGAGGATCGAGACTCTTCAGCTGGATCCATAGGAGCCCTCATGCCTTCACCCGGGGACTTGAACTTTATCTTGTGAATATGCTTTAGAAGAACTGGATCTAGCACTTTCAGTAGCTGTGGAGGAAATCACTGGGCTGGCTGTTATGCATTACACTGAGGTAAGATGTTTTAGCATTCACACTCAGGAGTGTGTAGTCTGAGAAAGCAGCATGAGGAGGTACGCGTCCCCTTTGAGTCAGCAGTTGAGCGTGAAGAGCTTAGTTATGTTGTGTGTGAGGTGATTTTAAGGGCCAGAGATGTTACTGTTGTTGTTTAAATGTAATTACATGTGTAAGTACTAGGGATGCATTATGATTATCGGCAGATAACAGTATTTGTGTTCAAGTCTTGTTTACATTTGACCAATATTTCATGTTTAGGTGCTGCAGGGCTTCTGTGCTGTATAATATTCATTTTGCTGCATTTTGTAACCCTTTATAGGTAAATGTTCCACAGTCCACAGTTCCCATATTAGAGCATCCCTATTAATTACATATTAAGTTATAATGGATTACATTTATATTTGATTTGAAGACCAAGTCAGCGCGTTTGACTTTTTGTTTCATTGGTTTGAATCTGATGAACAGTTTTTCTATATGAACACAAATTTTGTGTGAATTGAACTACAAGCGTGAAATAGTTAATATAAAACTCCACCATGCTTTTAATGTAATATACTACTGTATAATAATATACTAATAAACGAAGGATTGAAGAGTGAAGTACACCTGATTTTGAAATGTAATCAGTGAGATGGAACTGAAGCCTGATTTGTCTGTGAGACATTGTGGTGTGTGTGTGTGTGTGTGTGTGTGTGTGTGTGTGTGTGTGTGTGTGTGTGTGTGTGTGTGTGTGTGTGTTTATGTAAGTCTGTCCCTTGAAAGACGCAGATCCTCAGAATTGTTTGTTGGTGGTCTGTCCTTCTCTTTGATATCAGCTGGATGAGCCCATTTGGCCTTAGAATAACACATTAGGCTGAGCCTTTTGACCACTGCAGCCCATTGGTTGACTGAGGTCCACTGCGGCCCACAAGCCGACTGTGGTATTAAATTATCCTGTATCTTTAAATTTTCTCCAAGACTCTTAATTTTGGGCTAGAAGACGTCCTTAGAATACTCTAAGGGTGCTTTAGCAACGATCCTCTTAATGTATGGTTTCCTTTTGGGGAACATTAACTCCTGAATCCTAACCACAGTGGCTGCCGCGGAGCACGGGTTTGTTTAATATCTGCTTCAGGTGGAGTGCGTATTAATCCACGATTGAGGTGTGTTGATTTTCGAAAGTGCTTTTTATTTGACTAAGTACATCCTGGCCTGCGCTGAGCCCTTTCTCCCTCTTCAGAAGTGCCACTCAAATCGCGGCGCCACATCTGGAAAGTGTTTACGTTGCGCAGTTGTTGTGACTCTTTTTAAAAGACGTCCTTCTCTTTAATGTTGCCTTCCTGCGGTGCCTGAGCTTTGGAGAGCAGGGCAGGGGAGAGAGCAGCCCTGTTTTTGTTTTGCCACAAAGCCACACATTGTGTCGGTGCCAGAGAGTGACAAGGTGTAACGTGAGTGGCTGTATATGTTGGCTCTGGAATTTGCTGTGGCTGCTTCCTACGTACTGGAAGAGGAGAGGGAGGTGGAGGGAAAGGCAGGCAGGGAGCAGTTATGAACAGAAAATGGCATGTTTTTTTTTTAAATATACCACACCTTAAGTTACAGGGCCAAATAAACGATTAAACTCCCATGCTTTGGTCATTAAGCCTAATTTTTGAATACATCGGTAGCAACAAATCTAAGAAAACCATCCCGTCTGGTCGCTCAGTTGAATAATACTTCAGGTCTGACTCTCAAGGAGTGGAACTTTCCCCCCCAGCTTCTGCATTCACTCTTTGCCATACATAGATATGCTCATTGCCCTGGTCACTGCTGTGCTTCTCTGGCTGCTCAGTACAAAGGTTCCACATATGATTCTATACTGATAAGCTCATTTACATCCAAATGCAGTAATGTTGTGGTGAAGCGGTGAGGTAGGAAATGATGTAGGTTCTGTGGAGCAGAATTTGCATTTCCATTTGACTCGGGTCACGGAAGGGCAGTTGCACTGGGGTCAACTAGGGGGTTTAATTATGTGTTGCTAATATGTGAGTGAGAAACCTTTAGGACTAAGGATATTTTTACACTTATTGGCGAGATCATCCTCTAAGGCACTGGAGAAATCAATCGATACGTCACTGAAACAGCACTTTGAGCTAAGACCCAAACCTTCCATCTGATCAGCCCCAAGTAGCCTTGTGAAACTGTATGTTGGGCTCATTTGCAAATCAAAGGGTTTGAATAGAACAGAAGTGTCTGTTTCAACACCTAGGGGGCAAAGCCTTGTTATCTGACAGAGAGCACTCTGTGGTGCTTCAGTACAAAGATAAGAAAAGACTGAAAGAGACAAAAGTGTTTAATCTCTCTTTTCTCGTCTGCCTCTGTATCTTATCTGCGAGTAATGACTGTTTGTTTGAATAGCAAACACGCTCAGACTTCCAAACATGATCTCCCTTCGATCTGACTCACTGGTCCCTCACCTTCCAAATGCCTTAAAAACGTCCGAATGCCTCTGTTTCGATTTACATTTAAGTCACTTCTCATTGTTGCGCATAAAGACAGAAAACAACAACCCTCTTTGTGTCATTCTTTCAACAGTGCCCCCATCTCATGAGTCTGGAGTCTGCATCTGTGTTCCGGCCTCTTGCCAGGACATTGGACATGGAACCGCGAGGAGCCAAGATAGCGCTGGGTTTCCAGAGGAGTTCCACTTCTGACGATGACTCTGGCTGTGCTCTGGAGGAATACACATGGGTCCCTCCTTGTCTGAGACCTGACCAGGTGAGCAGGGTTTATTTAAGACTTTTGACAGTAGAACTGCACAATGTATTGTTTGTTGATTGTTGCAGAATTCATGACAAGCAGAATTGCCATATGCAGCCCTGGACTGTTTGTGGGTGCTTCACTAATACTGGCATTAGGGACCGTTTTTCGATTGCTGACACTTCTCTGTGCATCTCACTTTTCTTGGCACTCCTAATTTGAGGTGTGTTTACCAGAGAATTGGTAATTTTCCAGTAATACTGACATCTTGTTTCACTACTACAGGACTTTGTGCTGCTTTGACAGTTACATGAGGTCATACAAGCGCAGGCAGTGAAATAAAAAGGGAAACACAATCTATCATTAAATATAAAACATTTCCCAGGGAACAGCTCTGGCTTTCAACACATAGGTGTTGAGAGGATTAGCTGAAGGGGTGTATACTGCAGAACGCACACCACCACCCCACTGTAGACAGTGACGCATACCAGACGAGTGCGCTTAGAGTGAAAATACTGCTAACGATAAGCCCCCACACATTTGAGTGGGTTTTGAAAGCATATATCTTTCTCACCAGATTCAACCTTGATCCAGCAGAACCCGGTTTGAGCCTTAAAGTCTTAAATAGGTTGAATCCATTATCTGTAGAAGTGGGAGAAGTATCAGTCTTGCTCTGCCTGAAGATACAGAGGTGTTTGACCTTGAGGACGGAGCAGATTTTTATCAAGCATGCACTCCTGGGCTGTGGCAGTTTTGGCAGCATGCCTGGACGCTAAGTACATGAACTAGAGAGTTCAGTTTGATCGACAGGCAGTTGACACCCGAAGGAAAAGCAGAAGTCAGCGTGGAGCCAAGGTGTAGGTCAACTGGATAAAGGTGCATGTGTCCCAATGCAGAAAAGAGCTTGTGACCTTCCTTTCTGGGAAGGTAGGGCTGAAGTAGGCACATCGGCTTGAGTTCAACTACTGAGGTGAATTCAGGGAAACCCGCCCTCGCTGTATTAGATTAGGGCAGCAAGCGTGTTAAACACGAAGACCGCAGTAATTTGCCCATGTTTGTAATGCTGGAAAAGGTACATGTAAAAACAGAAACAGTACATCTGTCCCCCACGGATGCCAACAGTCTGTTTCCATATTCCTCTGCTCTATATCAGGCTGCAGAGAATGGCCTTGCAGGCATTTAGTTGCATTGCGGAGACTGGCCCAAACGAGTGAAGTCATCCGTGGCATAATGCTTAAACAAACTACTGCCATACGCTGACTTTAAGGCCTAATGGCTCATATCCAAAAATACTTCAGCGTCAGCACGAAAGATCTGTCCCCCTCTGACTCTTTCATCTTCAAGATAGGTTTATTAGACTCTGGTCTTGGGGAAAAAAAGGACTCTTCTTCAAACCAATAGAAGCTACAATAGTCGAGATTTGGTCTAGGTTTCTTTTTAGTTGATTAGCCCTTCAGTTGAAAAATCATTTCTTACAGAACACTGAAAAAATTGGTCATGGCAACTCCGTTGTTAATGAGGACTGAGCATCAGGCTTGGACTTGTGTGGTTTAGGCACTGTATGCAACACAACCATTAAGATGAGCTGCTTTATGCTCCTGCTGAGTGTAGTCAGCAAACAGAGCTCAGCCCATGTCTGGAGGCTACATGGCACTTTCCCAAAGCAAGGTGGGCGGGCCCTTCATACACACATGGAAGCAATGAGGAGCACAAGGAGGAGAGAGGGAACGAGAAAGAACGAAGATTTGGATTCAAGCTTGATATCATCTGTTTTTCTAACCCCTCATCTCCTCTTCCTTTGTAAAAGTGTTCCTTCAGTTACATAAGCCTGAAAAATTCTAACATGAAGTGGTGAAGAAATTGAGATGGTCTTGGGTGTAGAAACAATTCAGAGTAGTATTTACAGCAGTCAGCATGACCCCACCACCCACACACAAACCCGATTGTTGTAGAATTAACAGCCAGCATTCAGCATGAGGGTGACACACGAGGGGCATTCCAGAAGGCATGTATATCCACCTTTAACTGTCCCTGCCCTGTAAATATCCCTCAGGGACACTGCTGGCAATTGCTGATGTTTAACCTGCTTTACATAAGTAAATGATATACCTATAGCCCCCTTGTTGGGGAGACAATTGGAGGAAGCTTATATGACAGCCTAAATAATATAGGACTGATGGATGCTGGTGTCGTTTCAGCCCCCAGCTGCTGAAAGCACACACTAATGCCTCTTTCTTCCCTCTCTCTGTTTTATTCCCCTGTTCCTCAGGTCCAGCTCTACTTTTCCTGCTTGCCAGAAGAGAAGATACCCTATGTTAACAGCCCTGGAGAGAAACACAGGATCAGACAGCTCTTGTATCAGCTTCCTCCTCATGACAATGAGGTACTGATCATAGTCAGAACTTTAACATGTTTCAGAATTGCGTTAAGTGATACTTTATTAATCCCACAAACGGGGAAATTCCACCTCCGCATTTAACCCATCCGGGAAGTGAAACGCCACATACACACTAGTGAATTGACACACACTAGGGGGCAGTGAGCACACTTGCCTGCAGCAGTGGGCAGCCCTATCCACGGCGCCCGGGGAGCAATTGGGGGTTAGGGGTCTTGCTCAAGGACACCTCAGTCATGGACTGTCAGCTCTGGGGATTGAACCAGCAACCTTCTGGTCACAGGGCCAGATCCCTAACCTCCAGCCCACGACTGCCCAACTTGTTAAAGTTGTTAAAGCACTCAGGTATTTAAAATCCTGACCGTGTTACTGAGGGCGAAGTGTGGTTAAGTGTGCTTAACGATATTGTAAATTTGTCTGATGATCTCAGTGGATCTCTATACCTGCAGAGCTTGTATGTGGGGATTTCAGGAGTATCACAGAGGGGGGTTCTTCGTCTTCCCCTTAAGTGTACCCTTGAACAATAACTCATTTCTCAGGGTGATTTTTATGATGTTTGCTGTCAGACACACTGCTTCATTCTGCTGAGAATTCCTGGCATAACTGTGGTCTACACTCGAGCTTTGCATGGCTAGAAGAACCGCTCTAAGAGCCTTTATGTGCGACCCTGCTATTTACTGCTGTGCGGTGACAGTGAAACCTGATTGTTTGTCTCTCTTCTTCTTTTATCAGTCTTTTGGATCTTTTTTTTTTTTTTTTTTTTAATAAACACTGGGCATGATTTGTATACTTTCCAGTTCTGTTATTCCAGGGTTGAAAAGAGGGAAAAAAGTACCATCAAAAGTGTTTTCACTCACGTTTAGAAAGACGTTTATTTGTGGCCAGTGACCTCTTTTATTCATCTGTTTTCGATGAACAAACCTTCTCCCTTTCCCTTCATTCCAGATCCGATATTGCCAGTCTCTCAATGAGGAAGAGAGGAGGGAGCTGCACATGTTCAGCATGCAGAGGAAGAAAGAAGCGCTGGGCAGGGGAACTCCCAAACTTCTACCGAGAGCTCTGCAGCACACCATTTGTGAACATGTATGTACTCCTCGTGTAAATCTACTCCTCTACACAGAGGTGTCCAGCATTGTGCTGTAAAGTTGCTTGCATACTTTGTTTTCTGACTCTCATCATGTTCAACTCTCTGTAGTCACTCAAGTAACCTTACTGATAAATTAGTCCTATTCATTAAAGGGACGTCTGCTGTAACCATACCTACTAACCACTTACAGCTATGATGTAAACCAGGTGAAATGCTGGTTTAGAGACTAGGACACCATCTCCATGTATCTTGAAGTCGGAGGTAAATTTGAACAGATTACACTACTTATTATACTTGAGGCGGTCAGTTTTAACTGAATGAACGAAAAAACAAAGACGTACAGTTGATTTATCAGTTAGTGCTATATCATTAATGCCAGCACCACAGCGATATATTTACGTTATGCATTATGAATGCTGTAGTGAGAGAACAGTGATTGATGAAAACATGGAAACAACATAAAACCATGAATTCTGTCAAACCACTGAAATACTGCTCTACATTTATTTTTATGGCATTGGGCAGATGCTCTTATCTAGAGCGCCTTACAGTTTTGATCACTTTTTTTTTTATAAACAGGTAGGCAATTGTGGTGTTAGGGGTCTTGCCCAAGGACTCTTATTGGTATAGTGTAGGGTGTTTACCCAGGTGGGGATTGAACCCCAGTCTACAGCGCAGAAGCCAGAGGTGTTACTCACTACACTATCCAACCACACAGTAGTCTATAGAATACTACATAAATAACACAATTCAGGTTTTTAGGCCAGAATGTCTTTTTAAAAGAGGAGAATATAGAGACGCGTGAATTTCAGTGTGGATGTAATTCATCTAGGGATATAAAAATAAGTATTCTCTGCATTTGTCATAGGGAATGAGACAGCTTGTACAAACGGGCAGAGTTAGGCCTTGTGATAAACCATACAAGCTGTCTATGGACAAAACCCGGGCTCTAATGTGTATGTTTTCTAAAGATTTATTCGGTCTTGTGCAGTCTATTGTTGTACCATACTACCTCCTTACAAGGGCTATTCTTTTGCCAGGACTCCCTTCAATCTCAGCAACAAATGTGTCCTGTCATGAGCTGTCACATATGATATGGCAGGCCTGTGCTGATAGTCTGTAGTCTCCAGTTTCTGTTGCCAAAAGCTTGCAGGACATTCAACACCCCTGTTTCCAAGGCCAAGTTTTAATAATGGGAAACAGCTGTGAACCATATACTGTGGCAGCAGCAGTTACATGCGGCCTTATATTTGGTCATGCGCTGCTGAGTTGTAGAAGGCCACTTAATCTTGAAAAGAAAGAGAGCTATGGGGAATGAAATTTGATTTCTGTTCTTCAGAATCGCAAACAAAGGACCCTTTTAAGTCTAATCCTTTGTTTACTGTGTTTTGTAAACATTCAAATTTGCAGTCAGCATGCAGCCCTAGGCCACCTAGAATGAGTCTCATAATTTCTTGATGTGAATTGCAGTGTAAAGAAGGCATCAATGGGGGAGAGATCGCTGTATTTGCCTCGAGGGCTGGCTCTGGGCCTTGCTGGCACCCAGCATGCTTCAGCTGTTCCACCTGCCATGAGCTTCTGGTTGACCTCATCTACTTCTACCATAATGGCAAGATCTACTGTGGAAGGCATCACGCTGAGCTGTTGAAGCCAAGATGTTCAGCTTGTGATGAGGTAAGCATGGACCATTCTACATTTAGAGCACCTAGATGGTAGATAATTCATTTTAATGTGTATTTAATATGTACCTTTCTGTGTTTTTTCCTAGATCATCTTTGCTGATGAGTGCACGGAGGCTGAAGGTCGTCACTGGCACATGAATCACTTCTCTTGTTTTGAGTGCGAGACTGTTTTGGGTGGACAGAGGTATATTATGAAGGATGGCCGTCCCTTCTGCTGTGGCTGCTTTGAGTCCCTATATGCAGAATATTGTGAGGCCTGTGGGGAAAACATTGGTAAATGAAACTCTACTTGCTTCATGTAATATTGCATTTAATAATTGTGGTGTGTTATTTAATTTTCCTACACTTTCTCTTGCTCTTTTTTAGGAGTAGACCACGCTCAGATGACGTATGAGGGTGTGCACTGGCATGCCAATGACAAGTGCTTTTGCTGTGCCCAGTGCAAGACCTCTCTCCTTGGTTGCCCTTTCCTTCCGAAGGATGGACGGATCTACTGCTCCAAGGCCTGCAGCCTCGGTGAAGATATCCATGCATCCGACTCATCAGATTCTGCCTTCCAGTCTGCCAGGTCACGGGAGTCCCAACGTAGTGTGAGAATGGGAAAGAGTAGCCGGCCTGTAGGATGGTACAAGCAGACACAGCTCTATGCACCTACACCAGAATATAGAAACCAAAGTCTTTGTGATGACAGTTCTGAGACCATGTGTCACCAGATAGAGCGCCTCAACTTTTCAGAGGATAGCTTTTGGAGGGAAAGAGAGGAGCAGGAACCTGCAGAGGATCCTTTGGAGGAGTGGGCCGAGCATGAGGACTATATGACGCAACTGCTGTTGAAGTTTGGAGACCGTGGAGTCTTCCAGCAGGCAGAGGACACCAGGCAGGAGAAATGGATGCTGACAGACTCTGACCCCAGCAGGGCCAAGCAAGACATGAAGATGGGAGGCCATAATCTGGCCAGTAAAATACATCACACAGATACATACTGGACCCAGTCTCAGGATGGTCTTGGAGACTCTGCCTATGGGAGTCACCCAGGACCAGCCAGTGCCAGGAAGATCCAGGAACTGGAGCTAGACCAAGGAGCAGGGGCTGGTTTTTGGTCAAAGCCTAGACAGTGGTACGATGACTCTTTGGAGTGCATTACTGATGAACTGAGAAAGGCTGAGCAGAATGTAGGTGACTCCATGGACTCACTAGCCCTCTCAAATATCACAGGTAAGAACATCCTTTCTCCTGTAAGATGTCTTCAGCAGCACTGTAAAGCTTCAGAAATCCTTGAGAGGTTCTCAAGACAATACGTTACATGGCATTACAGCAGTATGAACAGCTTGCCAACAGTATTTGACCTCTTCTGAACTTTGTATTTCAGGTGCCTCGGTGGACAGAGAGATCAAAGACAGACAGACCACCTACTCCCTACAAAGCACTGGTCAACAGGAAGTGGAGGAGTGCGATAAAATGAGCAATATGGGCACGCTTAATTCCTCCATGCTACACAGGAGTGCCAACTCCTTAAAGAGCCTAAACTCTTTGTTGGACAATGAGGAGATGGTAGGAGAAGATGAAATAGAGCAGGAGGAGGAAGAGGAGCTTCCAGCCCATCTCACAGAGGAACCTTCTTCTCCTTTGCATCTCCCTGTGCTGAGAAGGACCAAGTCCCAGTCTCAACCTCAGTCCCGTTCTCAACAGGTGAAGTTCTCAGAAGATGTTGTGGATAACGGATATTACGGAGAACTGGCGATGCGACCTCCTCCAATGAGTGAGAGGACACGTAGGCGGACCCATCACATGGAGGAATCGCAGAGACGCCTTAGCCATCACCGGCACAACCACAGACGCCGGCAGGGTCGGAAAACGTGCTCCGAAAACGCCCTCCACCTGTCGGTCAAAGAGCAAACAGAAGTGCACTATGAAACTCAGATAACTTCTAATATCTCAGAGCCCAGGAAAGGGATTCTCCTGAACTCTCCTGGACATATGCCTTACCACCAGACCTCATCCGACTACGCACTACAGAGCATGGTCCGAGTGGACCATTCTCAAGGCTTTTATGATGACGACGAAGATGACTGGTGTTCCACATGCTCCTCCTCATCCTCAGAATCTGAGGAAGAGGGATTCTTCTTAGGCAAACCCATTCCCAAACCCAGATCCCAAAGTTTTCATTATTATACCGAAGACTGCCAGACCCGTGTGACAGCATTATCACCTGTTTATGGCTCACGGACCAAATCTAAAAAACGGGGCCATAAGGGCAAGAACTGCATCATTTCATAAATCTTTCAGGATACTCATATGCCCATAACCAACTATTAGACATGCTTGAGTCTCTGTGACTCTATATAGACACAGGCCACGAAGACCCGAAGAGTACATATTGGTCTCTATAAAGTACAGTGCCACTACAAAGAGACAATTCCACATCCCCTTAAGTTTTTTTTAAACACCTCCCATCCAAATTGGGCTGGATTTGTAGAACATTGTATGAAATTATGTATAGCAAAAGCATTGTTAGTAGCATAGAGCCTAACTAAAATTATTTAATAGAGCAAACATTAATGTATATTTGTTAAATTAAGATCGAATTGATATTTTTTTATATCCCAATGTGAAAAATGATTACCTAAACCTTTTCTGTTCTATTAAATGGTTATTAAAGAGTTTATTTCCTTCTTGCCATTTTGCTAACCAGGGTTTTGGAAAACTGAAAGCGTTGTACTGTTCTTTCATATAATGGCCTTGTCACAGCACGGTACCTTGCAATTTAAGCAACTATATGTTCTCGTATCTCTGTCAACATGCTTGTCCCCTTTAGATGAATGGGAAAAGCACTCATTTTGTTGTATTGTATACATTTTACTACAGGTAAGCATTCTGTTCATTTTAAACAATGTAATAAAGATTTAATAAATATGCTTCTATCATTCTAGTGGATTAAGAAGGACTACGTGACTATGTTTGCATACACCATATTTATTTAATCACAGAAATAAAGAACAGCACGGACAAAAAGCATCAAAACCGTGTATACACGGGCAACAAATTTTGAAAATCTGAAAATGACAAAGTTTTTAAAATTCATATACCAATAGGCTTAGACGTGGTGGTGCTGCAAAAATGGCACGGAGCACCCCAGGACCTCTGCTTCAAAACGTGACCATGATTACTCCAGAAGATATCTGCCAGAACTGGATGTACAGTCTTCTGAACGAATACTCAGTCAGTACTATTGAGGTTTAATAACAAAAAGTGAAGAGACCAAAAAAAATGACCCTTAAAACACAAAGTATATATAAAGTAAACATTAATTCTTCTTGTCAGTTTCAGACACTTCCTTGCCCGTTTCCTTTTTCATAGCATCTCGGCAGTCTTGGAAGACTAGTTTTATGTTTACCCTGGATTCATCACTAAAGTTCAACAGTCAAACTTGTTTTGTGATGAACAGGGAAGATAATGTCCCAAAGCACCAGACTACAGTCCTGAAGGTCCTTGCTCAGGCATTGACCTCAAGTAGTGGGTTCTGGCTGCCGTACAACCTCGTCCAGTTCGGAGATGAAGTGCCGCAGGTCCTCGAGACACCGCTCGCGGATCTCACTCAAGTTCTCCTTCAGAGGGGTCTGCAGGTGCTTCTCCAGACTAGGCTCCTTGGCAACTAGCATCTTCACCACCATCCCAAATGTCTCGCAGTCCTGACGATACACCTGGCCAACACAAAGACCAGCAACAGAGTATTAGAGTGCAGTCGAATACCCAACACTTCAATGCTGTACTGAGGACAAGTGCATGTTATACAGTAGCAGCCTATAACTGCATTCAGTAGAATGAAACTTCATGCACATTTGGGCTGCACAACATATGGTCCCCTAATCATTGTTGAGATACTGGCATTATAAGCTCCCATGAAAAACATGGGATCAATCAATATATGTATTTTTTGTGCTGGTGAGAGTTCAGTTTCAACACTAGAGAATATTTAGTCTGACATCAAACACAAACTAGCTTGGCAACGTTTAAAAAATTGTTAAGAAATATTAAGTATGTGCTGCCCAAACACAAAGAAGTCACAGTTTCTCTGTAATACTAAACCAAAATTTAAATATTTGTCTACTGAAACTGAGCACATTATTAGAAACACTAAGGGTCAATGTTGACAAGATCGCTTTTTCAGGTGAACCTTCTGTTCTACCACATCCCAATGGTGTTCCATTGGATCCAGATCTGGTAGCCATTAGATGATGGGTTCATTATGGCCAAGAAGGGGTGCATATGATTATTAACAATACTCAGATAGGCGGTGGCGTTCAAGAGATGATTGGTATTACCAGGCCCAGAAAACCTTCCAGTGTGCCAAGAAAACACTGCCCACACCAATACACCATAACACCACCTCCACCAGCCTGGACTGCTGACACAAGGAAGGCCAGGTCCATGGATTCATGGTGTTGGTGCCAAATCCTGGCCCTACCATCAGTGCGCCTCAGCAGAAATGGAGATTCATCAGACCTAGGTTACGTTTTCTCTTGTGCTTTTTTTTTGCTCACAGCCTTTTGGTCAACTTGAACCAATCTGGTCATTTTCTGCTGACCTCTCTCATCAACAAGGCATTTCCGTCACTGGATGTTTCTTCACTGCAACACTGAGAAAGTCTCGAGACTGTTATGCGTGAAAATCCCAGCAATTATAAAAATACTCAAAACCAGCCCGTCTGGCACCAACAATCACGCTGGAGTCGGAATCAATGAGATCACATTTCTTCCTTGGCTGATTAGATAATTGCATGAATGAGTAGGTGCACAAGTGTTCTTAATAAAGTGCTCAGTGAGGGGATGTGAAGGAAACTCTAAGCACTACCAGCAGCATGTCGACATATTTATTAGATTCATTTTGGATTTCTGTTCGGATTTTTTTTCCTGCTAATCTAACATCGAAAGGAATTAAGTTTTAAGCAGATTCAATGACGCTGATCAAGACGGGACACAGTCAACAATCAACCCCCTTTAATCTCCACCCTTTAATCTACAGCTTAACAGCCTAAGCTTCCTAATGACGATGGACAGAAATGAGAGGGTTTTTGTGTGTTTGGGTAGAACCTGTAACCCCTGTGATCAAATGAGTCAAAGCCAGACCTTTTACAGCTCCCGTAAGCACCTTCTCCATTTCCCTGCCCACATGCAGGACCCTGAGGACATGAGCTGAAGCGTGTGGCTCTGCCAGCGTCTGAGAATGCAGTCGAACACTAAGGTGCACGAGCAGACTGAGATAAAAATCAGGATCTGCTCAAACTCCAGGCTCCAGGCTCGGATGCATCAGGTCATATACACTGCGTGTGAAAGTTTAGGGGACGACTACTTGGTCTGTTCTTTCTCAATTTGAAAGTACTTACCATTTTAAGGTGGTCAACAGAAAGGATGAGTATGGATATATGAAAGCCCATTCCCACCAGGAAAAGGACCAAAAAAACCAACCAACCAACAAACAAATACATAAATAAATAAAGCAAACAATGTTTTTTGATTCTTGGTTTCTGGCTCCTGTATGTTTGGGTCTCAAAGTAATTACAATATGTTAAAATAATGTTTTTCTTTCTCAAAATCCTGACTTCCTATGTTGAAACAGCCTACCATGACTTCCAGTTACTTTCTCTAAACATTGACTTACGATTTTGAAATTATGACTTACGACTTTGTATCTCAAAGAATTATGATGATGAAATAATGACTTGCTTTTATAACTTTATTACTAACTGAACAACACTTTTTTTCAATATAATATCTCAAGATTTTGAGATACTAACTCAAGATTTTGAGATACTAACTCAAGATTTTGAGAACAAGTCATTATTTCAAGATGTTAAGTCAATACAGGATTATTCAAAACAATTAATCTCATTTCAAAGTGCCATATTTTTACAACCGTGACGCCCCCCGGAACCAATCACATGCCAACTGAAAGAGGGGGTCATAGAGTTTCTGACCGTCAGTATGGCAGTGAACCTCCAACCTCCGTCTCCAGCATTACTAGATCTCACGCCGTGGGACATGTTTTTGTGGGGGTACATTCAGGATTCTGTGCCACCACTTTCAACAACACTGGATGATCTCCGAAAGCGCCGTGAGCACGGCGACACCAGACACACGCAACTGAGCACGGGATGAATTTGATGAACTGAATCGCGTTGACGTCCGTACAGCTGGAGGTTTATATTAGCACTTGTAAAGTTATGTAATAAACTTAAACCACTTAAACCATTTACAGTTCACTGCATTGTTCTGGAATAAATCATTTTGAAATCGGATCAATCACCCTGTAT
This sequence comes from Pygocentrus nattereri, assembly GCF_015220715.1. NCBI lineage: Eukaryota > Metazoa > Chordata > Actinopteri > Characiformes > Serrasalmidae > Pygocentrus > Pygocentrus nattereri. Next base: position 41,043,004 of record NC_051221.1, on the reverse strand, counting down.
TTTGAGAAGTCATTATTTTGAGATGTTAAGTCAATATTTGCAAAAATAATTTATTATTTGCGATACTGGGTCAATATTTGAGTTTCAAATTGTATGAGTTGTATTTAACTGTAGTTTTTTTTAAAGCAAAACCTGCTCTCCATATCACATGAAGACAATTTGATGAAGATGAAGCAGAGGACTGCAAATAAAATAAAACAAAATAAAATAAAGTATAAGTAAACAGCTGTTTTGGTAAGAAGACTTTGGTGCAGATATTCTGTCTCACTTAACTGAAACGCAACAGTGCAAATGAATGTTTAAAGCAAGCAAGGTGTCCCCAAACTTTTGACAGACAGTGAAGGTTAATTACATGGAATTTTAACACACTTCTTTGTCTTGCCTGGCTTGGTGGAAAACGCCCATAAAGGCCATTAACTGATGACTATGAGTGACCTGCACATACATCTCCTCGAGCAGAAGACCAGTGACCACTTCTAATGATGCTGAATACATTAATGACCCGATGGCTCTACATCCTGCCTTAGGTTTACAGAGGAATGAGGTAACCCGGTTCCAGGAATCAGCCTGGCCCACACACGGCGCTGTGCACAGCATTGTAATAGGTAATTAAGTTGAATTCAGAGTCTTTCCTGTAGAGCATTCTGAGAGCAAGTCCATCAGAACATTCCAGAAGAGGCGAGCTGAATGATTCCGACAGATACAGGAAGCTCAGGAGCCCAAGGCAGCGCAGGAACACTTAGAGAGTCACTCTGGAGGAATGCATTGAGCCTCGACTAACGGCCTGTTAACCCTATATGCACCGTTGCTATGGTCCTCATAATCTGTTTAGAAAGCAAAGCACCGCTGACGCCGCTTCTCGCAGCTCTGCGGATGCCGATGTCGGTCTTTAAATGAACGCATTATATGTTAGAGAATGCAGACTGCTGGGACTGTCACTACTGATTACATTACATTTAATACCGTGTAACAAATAAAACAGACTCAACAGTCACACATTATGCACACATTACATCTTTCAAATACTCCACACTGTTTTACTGAATAACTACATTTCATTTTAAAAATATGTGGCCAAAAATGCAAATAAACTGGAATGTCAGTGTGTCTATCAGACTCACTGTAAGACAGACCATTAGGAGAAATGAATATATGCATCATCATGCAGACTGCAAACGATCTCCTAACAATTCTTTGTGAAGGCTGCATCAGAACCTGTCCATAATATAAAGAGCAATAAATAAGAGGCAAGACGCTCAGCGCTGCGCTCCCTCAGGGAATAGCTGCTTGTGTGGTGATTTGAGAAGAACGGTACTGTTACAGCACCACAACGTCTTCAGCATAGAAGAATAGCCCTCTTCTCCAAGAGGAAAGTGCTAATTCAAACTGGCTTCTCGAGTGGGTGGAGCCAGTCCAGCTGTTCTGGAGCAACCTCAACCTCTCACACTCATCAAAGCATGCATGACTGTACATAAGCCTGAAATCATGTGTTAGTTGCACTTAACAGTCGGTACACTACACAATATACATATCACAGAGTTTTTAAACACTCTGACCGCTCAGTGTCCACTCCACCTCCCTTACATTGCAGCTCATCTGCAGCTCACTCCAGCAACACTGCTGTGTCTGATCCACTCATACCAGCACAGCACATACTGACACACCAATATCATGTCACTCCAGCGCTAGGAATGATCCACCACCCAACTAATACCTGCTTTGGAGGGGGCTGGGGGGTCCTGACCATTGAAGAACAGTGTAAAGGAAGGCTAACAAAGCACGCAGGAACAGATTTACTACAGACCACAGTCTGTAACTGGAGAACTACAAAGTGCACCTATATGGTAAGTGGATGAGGATGATGAATGTTGAAGCAGAACCTTGTATCTCCATTTTTGTTTCGTTTCTTAAAGTTTACACTGTATGAAAATTTAATGAAAATTGGACAGAGAGAAACGTTCCAATATTACGTCAGAAAAATCTCTACGTTTACGTCCAAGTTCTAAGTTAAGAGGAAAAATAAGGGGTCTCATCTCACACCATCTATCCGGTTAAGTGATAGAGTAAACATTTCCTGAGTTATGACTGCTCAGATGGTGCAAATCAGACTCAAACAAGGCTTCTCCACTAAGAGCTGCATAATAAGATAAGAGTGACAGTTCATTTGAATGACTCCACCCCCTCCCCCCTCAAACACACACACACGCGCACGCACACACACACGCACACACACACGCACACACACACACGCACACACGCACGCACACACGCACGCACACACAATTCCCATTTTATTTGGGTGTATCCATATAAATGGCCCACCCTGTAGTTTTATTTATGTTATCCTCCAGGGCTCCTGTAGAAAATGTAAGGAATTACCATGACACATATTTTGTTCCATGATATTGTATGATACTGTATTTTTGCCATATCATCCACACCTATTGCCAGTCAGGCACGTCCAATCTTTGTCCCGGTGCTGGTCCCAGGCCCTGGCACACATTTCCAACCTTTCTAAGCCATAAAGCAGACAGAGATAAACTAGTCAGGTCGGCAGGACTTACAGTCGATGTTTACTGTACGTTCGCTTTAATCAACATGCAGCAGCATCCATTCTGGTGCTGATTATCAAAACAATGAGCTTTTCAAAGGGGCCGAGCAGATTAAAAGCAAACTCTCCCGAGACATAAACATGTAGACTGAAGTGGAAAAGCTCCTAACAATGCTGAGCATGCTGGGAAGACTCTTCTGAGAGCACGCTGTACTTTCACGCACTTCCCGTCACCCCCCCACCCCCCACCCCTGTTACCCAATCAAACAGGAAAGCTCCACTTGCCTGTAGGTATTCGCTCTCTACATGTCTGTTTTCTACGCAGCCTTTCATGTGTGCTCTAATTTACTTGGTCGATAGCACAGAGACAGTGAGGCAGGGCAAGAGGGTAAAAGGAAGTCAGCGGGACTGAGGCAGAGACGTCGCACACACACACACACACACACACACACATATATGGATAAAAAGCCTCATCAAGACAAGAATCCACACCCTCTATATGATTACACAGAGTCATCCTCCTCAAAACAACAGGGGCAGAGCAGCCAGATCAGAGCAATATCTGGACAACAGATGGGGTGGAGGGCAACTGCCGTGCTGCCATGCTTCAGGAGTTAATTCTCTCTGCCGGGGTATGTTATGGGCACACAGTAACAGGACGTTGTGCAAGAAAGAGAAATTAAATAAGCATTCCCGAAAAGGAAAGAAGATAGCATCTCATAATCGGTATTCTGGAACATGCAGCTAGGGACTCATATTCCCCTTCAGTAGTGAACTAAAATAAAAAACATATTTGACCCTTGCTAAGCGTCTGTGAATGGAATTCAGCCGAAAAGTAAATGCCACGGAGCAGCATGGAAGCAGATAAAGGCTTGGCGGCCTTTGGTTAATTGTGTAGAACTCGCTTCCTCTGCTTTCCTACTTTTTCCCCCCCTCAACACTGACTCTGACATTTTCAAATCAGATATAGACCTTGTTTAAAAATCCCAGCAATCAAGTAAGGCTGTTCCTTCTACTAGAACTTGTGAGATTTGTGCTTAAGATGCAGTTTCTGGATGATCGCGTACTGGAAAAGGAAAACAAATGTTACTTCCTATTGATCTTTTTTCCTTAAATGGAGGAAGCTTCATCTACTGTACTGTGCAAAATGCTTGTTTAATTAATTCCTGCTAAAAATGGACATCAGGTTACAAGCTATTCATTTTCAAAAGATCTTTCTGAGCAGAATCGATACAAGATATCCCACTTGCATGAGGTAAGAAGGTAACTGGAAAAACAGGGGGTCTCCAAAACTGGAGTTCACAAAATGATTAAAATCCATGGAGAACATGGGATTGAGCAAGACCTCGTAAACCACCAAAACTGTCGCCATCAGATAAACAGCACTTGAACGAGAAGATCTAGCTCCACTCTTGCTTCAGATCTGGAAAAAATACACAGGTGTCTCTTTCCATGCTTCCACTGCGAGAAGCCAATTCAACGTTATGACCTGAAAAAAATGTGCCGGAACAGAGAAAATGATACGAGCAATATAAGAAGAACGTGCATCAAACAAAGAGGCTGCTGGAGTTCAGAAGTCCAGAAAGACTACAAAAGGTGTTTTAATGCTGTCATATACGCCAAAGAGGGTGTTACTTTTTAATATAATGTAAATGTGGCTTAATATTTGCTGATAAATAGTTTGGAGCGGAGGTTGTGCTACTTATCTTCATTTCAAAATTCCCAAAAATGTCATCTGGCCAGGGGTGGCCAAATTTCGGCAAGCGTATAGCTGGTTGGCGAGGCTTCTGTGTAATTTTCTGGTAAATAAATGCTCTGCTCTATTTACTGACGCTGAAAAACGATTAACCTGTACTTGAATTTATCCTGCAAAGGAATTATAGGTGGTCTCTGACTTTTGCACAGCACTTTAAATCAAAACAACATGTCTGCAAGTTAAATCAGATGCAAAAACTAAGCAACTGCTGAAAAAAAACGTCGTTTTTTCTTGATTTAATGGCCCGATGGGCATTTTATAGTCCAAGACCATGTCGAAGCTATTGTGAAAGTAAGAGGGTGTAGTTGGACAACAGCCCCCACCTGTGCAATCAGTGCAGTGCAGATGGAGAAAAGCTTTGCTGTCAGAAATGAGCAATTTCTCTTTTCTTATCTTTCTGGGCTTATTTGAAAGCTGAAGCTGTACATCCTTTAAACTGAAGCAAAAAAGGGGAAAACGTGGCACATGTGACAGGAGGGAGGTGAGAAAGACTGATGCAGAAGAACATCGTCATGGGGTGGGAGGAAATCTAGTGGCACAGAGTCTTCAGATGGCTAGACTAGATAAAAGCTCGATCTAAACATGTGGTGGCCACTCGCTAAACAGTGCAACATTAGAAAGCCACACACGTCAAATGTCACACACAAAATGTGAAATAACAGGATTAGCCCCGAAAAGCACTTACACACTGAACTACGGAACAAACCTACACTATACAATTAATCAGAAGTGCCGCGAAATCCCACATTCAAACGCACGGAGCGTGCTTTGTGCACACTTGTGTCACAAGTTGGAAGTACATAATCATCTAAAATGCCTGGAACTGAGGGTTCCAAACTCTAAATATCAACAGCCCAGACCATTATCCCTCCTCCACCAAACTTTACTGCTGGCACTATGCATTCTGGTAGGTGTTCTCCTGGCATCTGCCAAACCCAGATTCATCCATCAGACTGCCAGGCAGTGATTCAGTACTCAGCAGGCCTACTCTCTGAGTTTTTGCGGAATAATAATAATAATAATAATAATAATAATAATAATAGGACTTACATTTCACTGTGGCAGATCTAGCAGAGCGAAAATTCCACAAACGGATGTGACAAAGGTGAAAGGTCCTATGACTATGTTTAAAGTCACTAAGCTCTATGGGAATCCCATGACGATGTGCTTGATGTTATACACCTGTGAGCAGTGGGTGTTGCTGAAACAGCTGAACTCAATAATTCATGTATAAAAATAATGACATAATATATAATTTATATGCCCTGCGATGGACTGGCGACCTGTCCAGGGTGTATCCTGCCTTCCGCCCGAAGACTGCTGGGATGGGCTCTGGCATCCCCCCGCGACCCTGACGGAGAAGCGGCTTAGAAAGTGGATGGATGGATATATAATTTATAATTATAATAATTAATAATCTATAATTATAATAATTTATGCATAAAAATGAACAAAAGTGAGCCACATTCAGCTGAGCAAATTAGGTTTTTGTTGTACCATGAGCAAACTTGTCAGAGAACTGTTTAGTGTTTAAACGTTAAACCACATTTTTTTCAAAGTTTCCTCTAAGAGGTCTGATCTGATTTAAAATAGCTGAGTTCCTGCAGTGTCAGCAGCTCCTGAAGTCAGGTTTAGGACTGGGGCTCTACAGGAGGGCTGAAGTTTTGCTCGTGGCTGTGAGCAGGAGGGAAAAATAACACACAAGTGAGCTACAGGGAGGGCATGGGCGTAGCTCTAATGATTCTGAGCACGCACAGTCACCGCCCCGGCCCTCACTTCCCTTCTCTTTCATTTCATTTGGAACGGCCGGGCATGGAGCTAACGTGCAGGCAAAAGCACCAACATGTGACATTCATTAGAGCTAAATCCGGTAAAGGCGAGGGAAAGTGAAAAAGGAAGAGGAGCTTGGAGAAAAACACCTACAGGACACCATCCTCCAGAGTTTAGCGCAGTAAACCTATTAGTCTCCCCCACTTAGCTCTAATCCACACTAATGTGATCATAAAGTTTGATAAAAAAGGGGAAAGCGGTCAAAGCCCCACATCCCGCACATCTGAACTGTCCTCACTTTTTTCCTCAAGAGTTGTTAAAGGGCCCATATCCTACATTTTTCTTCTCCTTTCATTTTTTCTCAAGTTCCACTTCTGCGGTTTCAGTTGTTTTATCGAACAAAAACGGTCGTGATGAATTTTTTTCATGACCTTTTTTCCAACCCCCACCCCCATTTATTTTACTGTGCCTTTATATGTAAATGAGCTCTCTTCTGATTGGCTGTTGTGTATCGTGCCTCGTTCAAAAAGCAGAAACCCACCACATACATTTTAAATAAATGAGTCGGGCTTTTATGCATGTTTTAATGCTGTACTTTAAAATGTACTACTCACTCCACACGCTCCTTAAAGGAACACCAAGTAGTCTGTTTTGAATTCAAAGTTTTTGTGATGTCACAAAAAACAATATGCCCATACAGCACTTCATCTGGTCCACCAGCGCAGATTTTTTTCGTTGAGTGCAGTGCTTTTTGTAAGCAGGGGGCAATCACAACATAAGGTCGTTTACTTATATTAATGCTAAGGGAACTACAAAAAGCCTGTTTCATTGGAAGAGGTTGGAAAACGGTCATGTAAAAGTGAAAAATGCATGAAAAAAGCAGGATTTGGGCCCTTTAACGTCCAACTGCAGAGACGAACCTTCTCGATTTCCCGAGCTTTGGCAGCGATGGCTTGAGATCGCCGCTCTTGGAAGTCATCCATAACAGTGGAACCTTCATCCGTAGCAGCCGATGGTTCATCGGTCGGACCCTCCGTCACCGGTATCTCCTCCTACGCAACACAGAGCCTATTGAGCTTAAATAGTTCACAGTGATCCAACAAATGCTGGCATTTCTTAAACATGCACACATTGACACGCATTAATATGAACTTTATAATGGAGAAAATCCTTTTCCAAGTCGATAGGAACCCTTCATGAAACCTACAGCATTTTAGTTGGCTTACAAATATCAGCATTTTTTAATTTATTTCACCCACACGGAGCTAAATTCGGGGCTAATATTCAGATTTTCAGAGCAGATCAGAGACGTCCACCAGAACAGCTTACAGTTTTAATGGATATATATATATCTGCATGTAAATAAACACTGTTTATCATCACAGTTAAGTGGTTGGTATAACATACTGGGTAGCATCTCTGTCTTCCATGCTGTAGGCTGGGGTTCAATCCCCCACCTGGGTAAGCACCCTTCACTATACCAACAAGAGTCCTTGGGCAAGACTCCTAACACCACATTCGCCTACCTGTGTATAAATATGCTCTGGATAAGAGCGTCTGCCAGATGCCGTTAAAGTTAAGGCTCAAGATGATCACTGATCGTGCTCAAAAAAAACAAAGCAGAACACTTTAAAAGGAAGTAATGGAAAAGCAGCTGCATTACACAATAAAGGAGTATCAATGTGGAACAACAGGGCCAAAAGGGACCACTGGAGATGCTTCTTCTTTCAGGCCAGGACATTGCTCATTAAACAAACCCGGGGTGGGGGGGTGGGGGGGGGGGGGGGGGGTTGACATGGCTGGGATAAGACCACATTTGCCTTTTTTGTTCACCATGAGCAAGAAAAAAGGCTGGAACAGAGAATGCTCACACATCCTGATGTGCCGTCCAATTATCGCTCATTCCATTCACCCTGACAGCAGTAATGCATTCAGTGTGCGGACTGTTCTACATCTTTCACAGCGGAAACACAGCACGGCTATGGCTCGCTACCGAGGACTCGTTACTAAGAAAACAGCCAGGAGATTATTTAGAGGAATGATTAGGGATTCTTTTGGGGTGGGATTACCAGGGCCAGGGTGAGGTTTTATGTTTAGGTTTTGGGTTAAGGGTAAGGATATGGTTAGGGTGACGCTTAGGGCAAATAAAAGGGAGTTTAGCAGATATTTCGTTGAGAGGAATTTCAAAGCAAGATAAGCATTACAAAGCATTTACAGGGGGCTGTCTGAATAAAATGTTACCGTTCTTTCAGATCTGAACAATGTGAAACTACAGAATACAGGAATTAATAACTTACTGAGGTTATTTATCACTAGCAGGCATTATCAAACATAAAAAAAAGAAAAGACATTTTGCATGAACAAAAAACATCTAGATGACCTCGAAGACTTCTGGCATAATATTCTGTGGACTGATTGGTCAAAAGTGGAACGTTTCCCAAGACATCATAAGAACAACATGCCAACAGTCAAACACAGTGGAAGCATGTCATGGTCTGGGGCTGCTTAGCTTCTACAGAACATGGACAACCTGTCATAACTAATGGACCTCTATGAGAAACTTCTGAAGGAGAATGTCCGCCTGTCAGTTCGTGACCCAGGCACAGCTGGGTTATGCAGCAGGATAATGGTTTGAAGTACACAAGCATGTCCACCTCTGAATCGCTCGAAAGAAAATAAATAAGCTGGAGTGGCCTGACTTGAATCCCGCCGAGATGCTGTGGCAAGACATTAAACGAGCGGCTCGTGCTCAAAAACCCTCCAACGCAGCCGACTTAAAACAATTCGGCGAAGAAGAGTTGGCCACAATTCCTCCACAGGGAAGTAAGAGACTCAACGCAAGTCATCGCAAATGTTCGACTGCAGCTGTTTCTGCCAAGGGTGGCACGAGTTATTAGGTTTAGGGGGCGATTACCTTTTCACATGGCTGATACAGGTCTTAAATAAGTCTTTATCTTCAGTAAATGGTCAGATGATCAGCTCAAAGCAGCACTTTGTGTTTAATCATGTCTTTATCTTGGGAGTTGGATGACCTGAAACATTTATATGTGAAAAATTTGCAAGGGAAGAAATCAGAAGAGGGGCGAATACTTTTTCTCAGGACCTTCTCTGTACATAATGAGTTAACTTACTTTCAGTCAATCAACAAAATATGACGATTAAGTTTAAGTGACACTTTTTAAATCTCACAAATGGGGAAATTCCACCTCCACATTTAACCCATCCGTGAAGTGAAACACCACATACACACTACTGAACACACACACTAGGGGGCAGTGAGCACACTGAGCGGTGGGCAGCCCTAGCCACGGCGCCCGCTGAGCAGTTGGGGGTTAGGTGTCTTGCTCAAGGACACCTCAGTCATGGACTGTCGGTGCAGGGGATCGAACCAGTGACCTTCTGGTCACAGGGCCAGTTCCCTAACCTCCAGCTCACGACTGCCCTTTTTTTTTTTTTTTTTTAAATTGACCTGGGACCAAACTTTTTTAATTGACCTGGGACCAAACTTTTGGTCATACATACATACAGTCTGGGAATTAGACCTTGAATCTCCAAGCTGGTATTTTTGACATGGTCTCAAAATGGCATTGGCTTATTATATTGTGCCGATATTTCATGAAGAACAGACCAACAGAAAAATTCAAGACATGGACATTAAAAGAATGGATTTTTGCTTCTCCTGTAAAAGGTACTGTACTAAAAGGTGTTCTGTACTATTTATACTACTTTGTTCTGACATCTATATACACTACAACAATAATAATAATAATAATAATAATAATAATAATAATAATAATACTTTGGTTTATTCTTTTACTATATATGTAAAAGTTATACACTTTCCATGTTTCTTAAAACAGAATGCCAACAATAAAAAAGTAATCAAATGAAAATCAATGAAATGTCAAACACAAATTTGTTATCGGTTAAAGGCTTAGAATGAGCTTTGAATGACAGTTAGTACCAGATCACCACAACTGCTAAGGGTTAGACGAGGACAAATAATCATGAACATGGATATTCAATACCAGTAAATGAAAAAGCACATAACCCCCCACTGGTCCAATCTGGCCCAATCTCAAAGCTCACATATTCTGCAGCATCATATTACAACACATTCTTGAGAGATACTCAAGGCCGGTGTGAGGTATGTTTGCTGGTGGGTGAGCGAACGTCGAGTAGCTTCAGTCCATCTCTTCTTTGTTCTACAAACAATGAATCTTGAAAAAAGCAAGTGTGTTTGTTGAACCTAAAAGGCCGCAAATTTAGAGAAGTTTACACTGGACCCAGCCTTTTCATCTTCCCTAGGAGGTTATGGGTTATGCCCTGTGAGCACGGTCATGTAGGGAGATCAAAAGATCAGAGAGTGCGCACAGTGTGTGTGTTTCGGGAGGCTGCAGATAATGCTATTTGTTTTGCTTATATGGCACAGATTACAAAGAGCTTGGGCACTGTTCACAAACTAGAAGGAAAAGTGGAACTGATGAACTGCAAAACCAAAGAAACTGCAAACTCTGCAGGCCCAGAATCGCAGAACCTCAAGCCCGAACTCAAATTAAAGTCAAATAACATGCAAAATTTGGGTTAAAACAAATACATCACTCACAGCAGTGACGATATGTTTCTAATTCCCAGCCATTACAGTGCAGAGAAGGAACTTTTTCTAAAGGCAGGGAGAAAATAAACTCACTCGGGGTTGTGAGAAGTCCCTCGAGTGGGTCCAGAGTGCTCTGTGCATTTGATAAGATCATATGATAAAGCCAAGAGTCTGAGTTAATGGCTTTTTCCCTCTTTTCTCACCATGGATACGGCCTGGGTGGCCTGTCTGTCCTTTCAGCTCTCCTTTTGAATCCTCCTGCGTTTAGAGTGTGAACTCGGTTTACAGTGAGGGCAAACATGGCAGGGATGGTTAACCTTTCATGTGCCAGGGCAGCACACGTTACAATGTATCCAAGATATTTAGGAAGCCTAAGCATGAGCGAACAGCTTCATAAAGCCGCACGGTGTAGGATTTGGAGATTTGGACACCACTCTGATGGAAACGTTTGGAGAACTGAACCCTCGCTTGATGAATCAAAACATCGGACCAGCCTTGTGTCTGTCAGACTTCATTTGCGTGCACAGTATGCAGACATTACATGTCCAGCCCTCTGGACACTGGGGAGGGCCACGTTTATACAGGCCCAGGCACATAGCTGCCCTTGGACCATTGCCAAGTAGGTAGTACAGAAGCAACAGCTGTTTATAGTCTATATATAGACAGCCAGGAACAACTGTTCAGAATGTCCTACTGTCCTCAGGTACAGAAATAATAGCAGATTCCTTCAATTCGTAAGTGCAGGTAAGACGCCGAGAAACATTTTGTAATGGGTCGTTCTTTAGGCCACTTCCCCAAGCAGAAGAATCTGATGACTGTGAGTGCGTTGAAAGTGTATTCAAAGAGAACTCAGTCAAAACTTGAACATCTGAGGATGTTCTTGCCCCCATCTGGGTAAGCACCCTACACTATACCAATAAGGGTCCTTGGGCAAGACTCCTAACGCCACCTTAGCCTACCTATGTATAATGATCAAATTGTAAGTCGCTCTGGATCAGCTCTGGATAGCGCAGACTCAATTAAACTCTTCAACTCCTTGAGACCACCGGTGGTTCCAAAACGCACTTCGTCATATTCTTCATAACTTTCATATTTCATAAGGTACACTCAAAAGTGGGTGTCCTATGAGAGCTGTAACTGTCTTCTTTCCAGTCAAATAGACGGGTAATGCAGTTTTAAACCCTTACAATCAAAGAAGCTGAACTTAAGTTTGTTTGATTTTTTATCTATAAACAGATTAAGATTAAGTGACCCTTATTAGTCCCACAATGGGGAAATTTGACCTCCGCATTTAACCCATCCGTGAGCACACACACACACTAGGGGGCGGTGAGCACACTTGTCCGGAGCGGTGGGCAGCCCAATCCGCAGCGCCCGGGGAGCAGTTGGGGGTTAGGTGTCTTGCTCAAGGACACCTCAGTCACGTGCTGTCGGCTCTGGGGATCGAACCGGCGACCTTCCGGTCATGAGGCTGGTTCCCTAACCTCCATCCCATGACTGCCCCGTGGCGTCTCTTCAGTGATCTGCTTATTAAAAATTATTTTTATAAAATGACACAAAGAGCCTCTAAGATTTTTGCCTTTTCAGCAGCAAATTGTAAGCATATAGCAACATGTGTAGATCATAAAACACACGTTCTGTTAATCTGATAATGGTCAAGTAAATTCAGATGGACAAACCAAAATATACCGTGGAGAATAAAAGGTTAAAGATGGCTATGCTCTAAAGTAGCAGGGAAAAAAAGGATGACAGAAAAATGACAACACATCGTATTGTGCTATATAAAGGCATTAACAGAGCCCAGATCAGGTTTCTTACTCTTATAAGATCGACACTGGTCAAGATTTTGAAAAAAGCCTTTCTATTCAGTAATGTACGCATGCAGGGAAATTCTGGACACACTAGGATAGATAATTATGATAAATGTGTCGCTTACAAACAAAAACCTGAATTTCAGCTTGAAAGATCATCTCTGAAACTGAGTGGGTAACACAAGGTGAAATATTTGTCCGAACTCAACAGTTCATGTTTATTCACATCAGGTTTCGCTGGGTTCGGAGATCATTTCTCAAATATTTATCAGACCTGGGTCGGGCTCAAATTTCAAACTCCCACCTTTAATAATGGACTCATGTATGTCGCTTTAGTTTTTCAGCCTGTGTTTATCCCTGTTTCAGTTTGATCGCACTTCATTCTTCCTCCTTACTCTTCAATCGTGGAACGCTAGAGACAGTTATGTTTTGGCACCGTGGTCCATTAAGCTGTATCTGATCAAACTTTTGGGATTCACTGACTTAATAAAAGTGAAAATTTTGTATAGATGATCTTTTAATCAGACAATAGTTGTCACTGTAGCTATACATTAACAAGTGCTCTCATCAGGAATGTGGAGGCTACCTTAATTCCCTCTTCTCCCATCACTGCCTCCCTTAATCATTCCTTCCCTCCCCATCACCTTCTCTCAGTCATTCCCTCCCTCACTCAGTCCCTCACTCTAATCTATCTGAGGTCAGAGACTGTCTGCCCGCTGTTATGTTATAGGGCCTTTAATGTGAACGGAGCCGAAATGAAGGACGATGACGTCCTGGTAAGAACCTGCGCATGTGTGTCACGTCTTCCCAGATGTCACTCACCTTGGAGGCTGACACGGAGCTGTGCGGTGATCCATCCCGGGACGCGCTCACCGAGGGCCCTGGGGCTCTTTCCCTGTCTACGCAAGATCAAAGAAAAGGAAAATAAATAACATGGGATGCAGGAGGAAAAAAAAAGGATGAGACAGCAGAAATAACATTCGCTAACAATGCTGCTTTGGTTTGAACACGCATCAAAAATCCTCCAGAACAGCCGTGTCTAGGGTCATCGCTGACTCAGTGGGTGCCATAAACGTTTGCACGTGTTGAGGCGGATGCTGCTGTGCCCGAGGGCCGCAGAAGCAGATGGTTCTCTCCGTGATGAGCAGAGAACTGTCCTCCAGGCACACGTAGACCTGGATCCTGGCGCTTCAGCACATAAGTCACTCCATAGCTAACAAACTAGACTTTTAGAAGAGCGTTTCAAGAATTTAGGAGATTATGATCTAGAATCAGTCTAAAGGACACGGTCAACATCCTTCAGCCTTGTTTTACAGAAACAAACGCATGCTTTACATTTTTGTTGTTACTCTCGTCACAGAAACAAACAGGAAATTTCACAAACGCAGAACCTGGTGACAGAGGATGTACGTCAATATAACGGAAATGTCAATCAAATGTAAATTTAATTAAAGCACTGCATTTTTTATTTTGTTTTTTAATTAAACAGTTGAATAACTGCACTTTACCTGCACTGCACTGCTGCTGTTAGAACAACACTGTTTACATCTATTACTGCACAGAACACTGTTTACTGTTTACATCTGTTTACATCTGTTTACATCTGTTACTTGATGCACTGCTCAACATATCTGCACATACGCAGGTGTAACTTTAATTTTATTTCAACTTTGCACATACTGTACACTTTTACTTGTACTTTTTACTACTGTTTTTAGAGTTATTCTTATCTCCCTTTTTATTCTATTAAGATTATATTAAGATTATATATGGTGAATGGAGGAGCAGCAAAGTAAGAATTTCATTGTACAGTGCAGCTGCCTGCTCTGCTGTACACACGACAATAAAACTCTTGAATCTTGAATTTTTTTTTTGGGGGGGGGTTAGAGTTAGGGTTAGGTTTTCTGCAGTTAAGTGATACTTTTTGATCCCACAAACGGGGAAATTCCACCTCTGCATTTAACCCATCCGTGAAGTGAAACACCACATACACACTAGTGAACACACACACACTAGGGGGCAGTGAGCACACTTGCCCGGAGCGGTGGGCAGCCCTATCCACGGTGCCTGGTGAGCAATTGGGGGTTAGGTGTCTTGCTCAAGGACACCTCAGTCACGTGCTGTCGGCTCTGGGGATCGAACCGGCGACCTTCCGGTCACAGGGCCAGTTCCCAAACCTCCAGCCCACGACTTGAACTGGTCTATGGCCTACATTCACTGTATCTAGCAATAGGCACCCTTGAAAGCGCATCATTGAAAGTATCAGTGTTCATCTTAAAATGTGAGGCAACAATCATCCCACTGATGTAGACGCAACAAAATTATACACACTTTTATTTTAAAGTCAGGAGTGAAATGAAAATGGCCCTGGCTGCCATAATGTAGCACCCACAACAACTAAGAAGCAACAACAGCAGGTACTGTAATTAGATTCTATATTTGACTCCTTAACACAATAATTTCTACAATCCTTGACCAAACAAATGGCCGATTAGTAACGCTCTCTCTCTGGTTACTGTGACTGATGTGTGACCTTTCAGATACACGGAACGTCTCCAAAGGAAAAGTGTGCATGTTCATGTGAGTGTTGATTTGGATGCACTAATTCAATATTAGACGTTAAACTTTCACATAACCGGCACTAAATGATGCCATTATACTGGCATCAGAATTAGTCTTAGACGTGTAATTTTCCCCCAAACATTATAAACCAATCACTGCTAGGACATGCGGCACTTACCAGCACTTCTGCTCGGGCCATACGGCTCTTCAAACCCTAAAAGAAACACAAGAAAATCAACTGTTTGTGTCTCCTTGATCAAAAAATAAATAAAATAAAATAAAAATAAAGTTTCCAAAGATTTTAGCATGATGCATTCCTGATGTACTCTTACAGTGATCACAACATCCAAGCCATGCTCTGGATTGTTCCTGTGACCCCAACACTGGCATGCACAATATTGATCACTCTTGACTGTCCGTGAGCAGGGATTCATATCAAGTAAGGAACAAAGGAATTTTATAAATGCTCCTTCTGAAAGGGGAAACTGAGGTTACAGCCAACTGTTGTTCGATTCTTCTTTTCTGGGTAAGAGCACTCAAGAAACACAGCACTCATATTAAAAACAGCCCAATCATTGACGTCAGTCATGCAGATCTACTGTCAACAATGGAGCTTAGTATCACTGAGAAAGCGGTCATGCACTGTGATGGTGTAAGAGAGGTAGCGGACCAGGAGAACTCAATTACTGCCCCCAAAAATGAAACCGAGCGCCTGGACCCCAGCTGGCTTTTGCTTTGGGACTACTTAAGAAGAGTTGTAATACAAGAGAATTTGACTAGGAGGCATTAGCCTAAAATGGTGTGTGGGTAGGAGAGGGGGGGTCTCTGGGTTTGAAGTAATTTGGACTGTTATGTAAGATTAAGATTAAGATTAAGTGATACTGTTTTGATCCCACAACCGGGGAAATTCCATCTCCGCATTTAACCCATCCATGCAAGTGAAACACCACATACACACTAGTGAACACACACACTAGGGGGCAGTGAGCACACTTGCCCGGAGCGGTGGGCAGCGCCCTCCACGGCGCCCGGGGAGCAATTGGGGGTTAGGCATCTTGCTCAAGGACACCTCAGTCATGGACTGTCGGCGCTGGGGATCGAACCGGCAACCTTCCGGTCACAGGGCCAGATCCCTAACCTCCAGCCCACGACTGCCCCCTAATGATATGTAATTGATAAAAATGATTTATATAAATATTGCCTAAGAATAACGGCAAAATAAAGCAAAAAAGCAAAGACCTTTGTGGGTCAATAACACAAAGAACAGAGAAAAAAAGAATTTTATTCAGTATCTGGCATACGGGGTTGTCCTAAATTCAGCTAAACGGGCGTAATTTTACTCTATTTATGATGAAACATGCAGTTGGTCGGTGTTCTACACGCACTGACAACATCCACGATATGTTCAGAAAAGCATACTGAACTGCATTGTGGTGAAATTTATCACAATAACGACATATACGGTCATATCGCCCAGCCCTAATCTTACCCCGCACATTTAGATTTAGAGATGTTTGCTAATAAATAGCAAAAAAAAAACATGGCTTGCATGATAAAATGGTCTGAATGCCCTGAAACAACTAAAACCAAGCAAATCAAACCACAGCTTTTAGGTTTAGGAGGGGTAAACGAGTCCATCCCTAGCATATAGAACCATATGGAAAGCTGAGTGTCTTGCTTGTGTTATTCTTTATTTTACACACAAAAGGGAAAAAACATCACAGGTGCAATTTAAGCGCTTTGGATTCGGTCGTCTCATCTCTTCAAGGCTCGACTTTCCTCAATTGAAAATGTGATATTTCTACATTTCAATGGGCTGCAAAAATACCTTTCTGCATCTTTCATCAAAGCATGAAGGATATTTAACAGCTGTATGTATTCAGTTGCAGTAGTTCCAGACATCACACAGGCATGTGCTGCTATTTACGGTGGTGCAACATCGTTTGGAGCCCAACCAACTCCGTCTGTTCCGCTGCAAAACCTCAAACGCCTGTTTAACCTTAATGAGTCTAGGGTTTGAAAACCTGTTAGATTTTTTTAAGCCCAGGTTATGATGCTTCATCAGGTCCAATGCAACACAGCAAAGTGCACCACACACTGACCCCCTGCACAGTCTTTGGTCTGAGTGCAGGGAAATCCCCACCACTGAGCACTCTCCTTCGGAAAGACTGGATGGCTATGAGGAAAATCCATACCTGCAAACAGCAGGAGCACAACATACTCAAACACTGATGAGCAGGTCTGAACAAAAATAAAACAGCCTTCGCTTTCATTCCGCTCCATTGAGTCAGTCCGGCAAATATCTTTTTCACAGGTGAACAATGAACAGGTCTGTAAATCAAGCCCCCCCACACACACACACACCCCCCCTCAGCCAGGAAAAACAGCAAAAAGTGCTCCAAAAAGAAAAGTCGCTGCCGTCCAGTTTTGCTATATTTTGTATGTGGTTTGTGGCTATTCAACTGGCCCACGACGACCAATCCACTTTCCAGGAAACTGTTCATCTAGGAATGCTCGGACCTGACACCCATAACGTGGTGGTGCACCATCTTGCTGGAAAAACTCAGGGAACGTGCCAGCTTCCAAAGTAGATTGGTCGTCGTGGGCCAGTTGAATGGTCCCCAAGGTCTCCCGATCTGACCCCCTTAGACCTTTATCTTTGGGGTCATCTGAAGGCAGTTGTCTGTGCTGTGAAGATATGAGATGTACTGGAAGCCTGTGCTGGCATTCCTTCTGCTATCAGTGTGTGAAGAGTGGGAGAAGAAGGCTGCGTTGACAATCCAACACAATGGGCAGCACTCTGAACACGTTTTATGTGGTCAGAAACGTGTAAATAACTCATGAAAGAATAAAGTGACATTAAAACCAAGCACACCGCTGTTTCTCTTGTGAAATTCTCAGTAAGTCTGATGAGTCACACGACCCTCTTCCCATCGAAAAAACTAAAGTTGGATCCAAAACGGCCGCCATGGTCACCACCCATCTTGAAAAGTTTTCCCCCTCCCATAAACTAAAGTGCCACAAACAGGAAGTGAATATCACCAACAATTCCCGTTTTATTTGGGTGTATCCATATAAATGTCCAACCCTGTACTTAATGGTTCACAGTATATCTACAGTAGGAGTGGGGACTCCAGTCCCGGAGGCCGGGAACACTGTGGAACCCCACAGTTTGGTGATTTTCCTGCTTATGCACCCTTGATCAGTGTTCCTTGGTTAATTGCCTGCTTTAGCTGATGTGTTAGAGCAGGGAAATCACCAAGGCGCACTGGACTCCCGACCCTGATCCGTCAGTCGTGTGTAGACTACAATCAAATCAGTACTGAAGACAGTGGTGTGGCGGGGGATTCCACTGGCAGAAACAGGCACTCTCATCGTGAGCACATCTGATAAACACAAGCTGCTAACAAAGTCAGAAAATTCCCCCGCTAGTCGGAAGTGTCCCGTTTGTCTTTTTATGAAACACCAGCCTAAGAAAAACTGTAATGGCATGAGATTCTACATGTTTTCTCACAAGGCTGCTATGAGCTGCTCTACAGCTACCAAGAAGGGATTAACACCAACTGTACATACAACTAAACCACCACCTCATCACCAGGAATGGCAGGATACTCTTTAGATCCATCTATAAGAGCAGGAAGAGGAGTCAGATCCTACTTTTTCCCTGAGGAGGCTGGTACTGGTGGGTCTTGCCCCTGTCGGGGGAGTAGCTACGGCTGCTGATGCTGGATCCAGAGCGGCTGTGAGGGGAAGGGGGGACATCCCGCCTGACAGGGGAGCGGTCCCGCACTGGGGGAAAGGGTGCTTTACGGCGTAGACCTTCTCTCTCCTCCCTGCAGATGAGACACAGAGACAGACAGATAAAAATCCAATACTTGGCAGGATTGAACTGCACCTAAAACAATATAAATACACCACTAACTGCCTACAGAAATGAGAGGTTCATAAGTTAAATGGGTAAGTGGGAATACTAGATGCTAGAACTAAATTTTCCGGAAAAAAAAAAAGAAAATTACAGGCAGGCAAAATATTACCAACCAATCACATGTCTCACCTGCCCTTTCCACTCCCATATAACAGTAAGAAACACATCACAGCACAGAAGAAAAATGAGTCAGGATTTCTCACACGCAATGACTTTAAAACTGCAGCCCAGTCCAGTCAGACACCAGCACTGCGTGAGCTGTTAAACTCATTATTTAAGACTCAAATCTTGACATGGGCAACACATTTGAAGTTTTCAATGGAAACCCAGGACTTTCCAGCCCCGGAGTGAGTTGGGGTGGAATAATCTAGATGGCAAAGAATGCTGTATGCATTGCAGTCTCTTTCACTCAGTGCGTTCAGGGTCCCTGAACACTGCACTTATTGTGTCCCAAAATGTGGTCCTGGGCAATATCATGGGATAAACATGGTATTAACATTTTATAATACGCTGCTCGGGACCATTAAAAAAAACCATACAAACAATATACTGAAGTGTATAACGCACGTCTGACATGGGTCATCTACATACCCACGGTCCAGGTTCATAATGGCCTGTATTAGTGTGTCATCTCCTTGGTCAGGACCCAGAGCTGACAGGGATCTGGGAGCAGGGTAAGAGCCCTGGACTCGAGCGCTGGGAGGGGGACCCACTCGACTACTGCCTCTGTAAGAGGGAGGAGAAAAGCAAAAGCTTAAAAATCACAGGTAAAATAAAAATCACATTACACCATTTTTCTCTCACTCCAAATGTAGCCGGTCAGTCAACATACTTTTGTCCAGTCTCAGAGGTCACATTATTGAGATTACTCAATTACATGTGCAACGCTAATTAGTGGCTATAAGCTTCCATCACATATTCCATTCCATCAGCTACATTAAACCTCGCAGCTCCAGTACAGAACTGAGGAAGCTTCTGAGACCAAACAAGTCTTGACTGATTACAGTGGAAAGTTTGCTTTAACTTGTTTTCTGGACTTTCGTCTGCTCCCTTTAGGGGTCGCCACAGCGGATCATCTGCCTCCATCTTGCCCTATCCACTGCCTCCTCTACTTTCACACCAACCATCTCCATGTCCACCTTCACTACATCCATAAACCTTCTCTGAGGTCTACCTCTTCTCCTTCTACCCGGCAGCTCCATCTCCAACATTCTTTGCCCAATATCTCCACTATTCCTCCTCAACACATGTCCAAACCATCTCAACCTGGCCTCTCTGGCTTTATCTCCAAACTGCTCCACCTTCACCGTCCCTCTGATCTGCTCATTTCTAATCTTGTCCAGCCTGGTCACTCCCAACGAAAATCTCAGCATCTTCATCTCCGCCACCTCCAGCTCAGCCTCCTGTCTTTTAGACAGAGCCACAGTCTCCAAACCAGACATCATAGCAGGACGCACTGCTGTCTTGTAGATCTTCCCTTTCACTCTTGCTGCTATCCTTCTATCACACATCACCCCTGACACCAGTCTCCACCCACTCCATCCTGCCGGCACCCTATTCCTATCAATTACCTATCACAATTTAACCACTCAGTGACAGATATATATTGTATACCGTATATATTGCAGTGTTTGTTGTTTTTTTTTTTAGTAAGAACATCAAGGAATGAAACCAGCAGCACATTAAACTGTCCTGTTACTGTGTTCTTTCAGAATCTCCTACCAAGCCAAATCACAGAAATAACAAACTGGCCTCTTGTCCTGTATTTCTCACAAGTTAAGAGGGGGCTAAATGGGCCCCTTCAATAGTCTCCTTCACACAGCTTGTTTAGAGACCTCATGCCCCTTTCCTTAAGGGGTCAATGGTGCAGGCTGCTGTACTTAAGGACCATTAGACAGGACGGAGGGAAGGCCACGTGTATCTTCTACCTCCCAGCAGGGAGACAGTTTGATGGATTTTCTTCTAGTCAAACCCCTGACACGGGGAACACACCAGACGTTGTAACAAATCTTCAAAAGGAAGCGTAAGCACAGAGCAAGTGAGCTGCTCAAGCTCAGCCCATAAAGAGAAACCTCCAGGTTTACTTTCACACCTCCCTTTCACGCCTCGCTCCTGCGGAAGAGGCCGTAAGTGTTCACTCTCAAACTTAACTCCACTCACTCTTCACAGACAATATGCAAAACGGGAATCTTCAGCCAGAATACTGAGGCACTGTGGTTGATTGACAGTTATCAGTTCATATCAGCCCAGTCTGGAAAAACGTGTCAACGTTCGTTCACTTAAAACTATGGGTCCTTTAAGGCTAAGCATAGAGGTCACCGATATCACCTGACCTGTTTTGGAGCAGTCTATTAAGCTGTGAAGCTGTGGGTTTCAGTCAGTTACTTATCAGCATTATTACTGTATCATATCTCTGCTATGGACAATAACACCTTAACACTAAGCCACTTCAAAGAACAACAGCACAGAGTCACTCAAATCACTTTAAACGTATACTGTCTATATGTCTTGTGTATATAGTGTCTATATTTTGTGTATATTTAACATATCTTTTTTTTTTTTATTTATATATCTTACTTCACTTATTTACTCTCTGTAGAGTGATGATCTGACCTCACCACAAGCCTTTCAATGCAGAAATGTCCTGACATGCGCAAATGACACTTGAAACCATTAGTATTTACATTATTCCAGCATTTTCTGCTGGTATCGGTCCGAGACTGTTAGAAGGTATCAGGATCACTCATCTCTGGTGACCACTGCCTTGTAACGAGAACGTTAATGGAAAGGATTTTTTATCCCCCCACACTGCGGGAGCAACCCACCTCATTTAAGACTTAGCGTGTTTGTGTTAGTCACGCCAGAGGCTACACATCCTGCCTGTAAACTCCAGTTTGGTTTAAGCCACACAAAGAGCCACGGCCTCGTAAAAACAGCGCTGAGGAGCCCGCGTCCACGTCCTTCATTAACGCACATCTGCGCAAGGCGCAATAAAGGCCAGAGTTTACACTGCCCTCGGCCTGCTTTCCCTGTTTGCTCCCTCTGGTCGTGCCGCTTATACGACCCACCGTACAGGTCTGGGGTACAGGGGTGGGGTACAGGGGTGGGGAACGAATTAAAGGCACCTGGTCTGGATGACCTCGGCATGAACTCTTAGCCATCTCTTTTGCACACGCACACACAAACGACAAAAAAAGGCCACTCATAGTGACCTCACAAAACTTTAATGACCCTGATTTTTGTTTGAAGTGTACATGACCCCGTCTGCCCCAGACCGACAGAGCAAATTACCACATGTCTGTCTTTACTGCCAATATTATGCCTAGAAAAAAAAAGCCTTTCAAAAAAAAACCTTCAGTTCTAAAACTGCAATGAGCAACCAAGAGGTAATAATCACTGAGCCAAATATGAGACAGTGTTGAAGGTTTATAGCAAGAATTGCACGCCCCCAACAGTGTGCAAAACACACAGACTTAAACTAAGCACTTATTTTTATAAGAATGAAGGGCAAATAAGGATTAGTATGCAGGCGGCCCACAGCAAAGATCGCCTACAGCATGACTAAAATGATTAACAGACCGCGTGCATTAGGAGATTCATTCCCAAGTCCACAGCTTCTTCTGGTGACTCCAGTGCCACCCGGTGGCAGAACGTGGTTCTTCAATATTCCTGCTGAGCTACTGCAAGCATGTGCAACACTCGACAGGACAACCGACTAATGGCTTCGTTTTTCAGCTGTGCACCTCAGTGACACAAAACGATGTTGTTCTTCCCTCAGAAGGGCTTTTCTGACCCGCTGCTGATCCTGACAACCAGTGAACCTCGACTGCAAGCACTTTATTCCCTCCATGCTCTTCTAAGAGAGGCATGTTACTGCAGATTTCAGAGCACAATTTCTATTTATTAGCTGGGGAAAATATAATCATCCATCCATCCATCCATTTTCTAAGCCGCTTCTCCCTCAGGTTTGTGGGGGGGTGGGGGGGTATGGGTGCTGGAGCCTATCCCAGCGGTTATTGGGCGGAAGGCAGGGTCACAGGGCAGATAGACAGACACAATCACTTACACTCACACCTGGGGACAATGTAACATGTCCAATTGGCCTGACTGCATGTCTTTGGACTGTGGGAGGAAACCGGAGAACCCGGAGGGAACCCACACAGACACGGGGAGAACATACTGACTCCACACAGAGAGGACCCCGGTCACCCGGCCGGGGAATCAAACCCAGGCCCTCCTCGCTGTGAGGCGACAGCGCTACCCACCACGCCACCGTGACGCCCTAATCACAAAACATTTAATGTAAAATATGAAAAATGTACCATAAATTTAGCACAAGCCACGTTTTATGTTCCTCAATATGTGAAATGTAGCAAATGTGCTTTAAAGTGCAGAAGTGTGCCATCTTTTATTTCTGGTTAATATAACAATAAGAAAGAGCGGCTAGTTAAAAACTATACCAAAAGAATAAAAAAACAGCAGTTTTGTTGCCAAACAGGTGTTCACTGTGTTTGTAATCCTATAGTAAGAGTTGTAGAAGTCTGACTCTATTAAAGCTCGTTTCATTAGAGACACGCTGATATGTGAAGTGTGGGATGACGCCGGTACATGAATAATTCTACCAAACTGGTTCAGAGTTAAAACCACGTTTTGGACTTTTAACTGGCTTGGAATTCAGACTAAAATCATTTAGCCTAGAATGACCCTGTACGACTTGGATGACCTCATACGACCCCGAGTGACCTATGGTTAAAATAAACAGATCATTTTTAGTGACAGTTCCAGCAGAACTCCAAAATGTTATCTAGGACATGAGCAGCAAACAGCTTTGAACAGTTAACTATACAATTTTTATTCAAATTTGGTAATGGATGGATACCAATACCATCCCAACACCACATCATTTGACCTAGAGTTTTAGTACATTGTGAGAACATGGGGGCAGTCGTGGGCTGGAGGTTAGGGATCCAGCCTCGTGACCGGAAGGTCACCAGTTTGATCCCCAGAGCCGACAGCGCATGACTGAGGTGTCCTTGAGCAAGACACCTAACCCCCAACTGCTCCCTGGGCACTGCGGATTGGGCTGCCCACCGCTCCGGGCAAGTGTGCTCACTGCCCCCTAGCGTGTGTGTTCACTAGTGTGTATTATGGGTTAAATGCAGAGGTGGAATTTCCCCGTTGAGGGACTAATAAGGGTCATTTAATCTTAATAAGTCGCAGGCTTCGCCAAACGTACATCAGGAGTCACTAAAGAACAAGATGTCTAAAATCGCACAGTGTAAATTAATATTACAGAGTTGAATAGAGTTATAGATGCACCTCACTCGCCTAGAATCACCTGAAATGTTCTGCCTTTTTAGAGGACAATAAATACATCAACAAATATTAGCTTGAAATATTGAGCAAATCTAAACATCTGTCCAACAATAATATTTTCTAAAGCAAACTGCTGATACCAAAATGACTGACACTGTTATGCATCCCTACATTTCAGCCTAGTAGTAAAACAAATAAATATCACGTTGGATCAGCTTTGGCTGAGCTTAAGGTTTTACTACTGGTGCCAAAAAAAATGTGGCATAGTGCTTGAGCATCATCACAGCGCTAACGGCTGCAATGGCTCCATATCTCGTTACAGAGCTTTGGTTTTTAACGCTTTACGAAGATCTAGCCAATCTAAGAAACAGCAGGTATGAGTAAAACTACTAAACACAAAAGGACTCTCCTTTCAGCAGACATGACAGCAGTGTTTCTCTCACAGGGCAAATGGGCCCAGGTTAAACCCCCTAATGCAAAGCAAAGCTGAAGAGAGAGAAAAAAAAGAGGGAATTTAATTACGGGAGATCGAGAGGGGGAACCTGGAAGGGCAAGAGAGAGATAAAGAGAAAGCCACAATGAATCTCCCTGAACTAACTCTTCAGCCGCAGCAACTCTCTCCAAGTGCATTCCCTTGAGAGCAGAGCCAAAAAACGAAGCACTTGCATTAGCTTGATTTGTGCTTCCTGTTAGGTTAAGATGTGTGTGTTAACATTTCTCTCTTTATGACCGAGACACATGCACACACACACACACACGCACACACGCACAGTCAGGAGGTCAAATCACACACATCTCATATGTATAACATATAGAAATACCTATGAGTAATGATAATGGTCTACATTTAATTCATATATAAATATATATATGTAACAACTATACCCCATGAACACACAGCCACACACACACACACACACACACAATACTAGTTTCACTATACAAGTCAGGACATGCTTTGTCAATATTCAAAGTGGAACAATTAACACATGCTCTACAAAGAACACATTCAAACATCTAAATTTCTATTTAATTGCTGATTTTATTATTTTGGAACAACTAAAACAAAATATAAAATGTGCCACGACGGCCAAATTTTACATAGAGAGAAATCAAGAGTAGCTGTGCAATAAAACGTACAGACAATCGAACTTATTTTCAACTAGAAAAACAACAAAATGTGTCATTTAACCAGCGGTGCCCAAACTTTTGCACGCGACTGTGTAAACAGGTATTCAAGCAAGTATTTACACTTCCATTGGCTGATGTGGTGCTGCCACCTGCTGACAAAAGTGCTTAAATGACTTTAAAAAGCTCAGGACACACAAGAAAACCCTGAAATAAGCCAGACAAGCAAAGATTTCTTCATAAAATCCTCAGAAAAATGTTTATAAGCTCATTTTCTGCTTAGGTCCACATGCAGACATTCAGGCTTACTGACAGTAGAGACAGACACATCACAGCCTTGGAAGGTTAAGCTCACATGACAAAGTACAGCATGTTAATACCTGAAATCCACTTGGCGTCCGGAATGAGGCTCCTCTCTGGGCCCTCTGTAATATGGGTAGTCATCCTGCTGGGACATATACAGATTTAAGTTACACAAGGACATACACACGAGTTAAATATGTAAATATCTAAGTGAGATGCGTGATGTGGTTATCTACACTATACTGCCAAATGTATTGTCACCCATCAAATCACTGAATTCAGGTGTTCCAGTCACTTCCGTGGCCACAGGTGTATAAAGCCGAGGCCCTAGGCCTGCAGACTGCTTCTACAGACATTAGTGAAAGAATGGGTCACTCTCAGGAGGTCAGTGAATTCCAGCGTGGTGCCATGATCGGACGCCACCTGTGCAGCAAGTCCAGTCGTGAAATTTCCTCACTACTAAATATTCCACAGTCCACTGTCAGTGGGATTATAACAAAGTGGAAGCGATTGGGAACGACAGCAACTCAGCCACGAAGTGGTCGGCCACATAAAATGACAGAGCGGTCAGCGGATGCTGAGGGGCATAGAGAGCAGAGGTCACCAACTTTCTGCAGAGTCAATCACTACAGACCTCCAAACTTCAGATCAGCTCAAGAACAGCGTAGAGAGCTTCATGGAATGGGTTTCCATGGCCGAGCAGCTGCATCCAAGCCTTACATCACCAAGCGCAATGCAAAGCGTGGAATGCAGTGGAGTAAAGCGCCGCCACTGGACTCTAGAGCAGTGGAGACGTGTTCTCTGGAGTGACCAATCACGCTTCTCCGTCTGGAAATCCGATGGACGAGTCTGGGTTTGGCGGTTGCCAGGAGACAGTACTTGTCTGACTGCATTGTGCCGAGTGTAAAGTTTGGTGGAGGGGGGATCATGGTGTGGGGTTGTTTTTCCATAAAGATGTGGATGAGCCAGTTTGGTGTGGAAGAACTTGACTGGCCTGCACAGAGTCCTGACCTCAACCCGACAGAACACCTCTGGGATGAATTAGAGCGGAGACTGTGAGCCAGGCCTTCTCGTCCAACATCAGTGTCTGACCTCACAAATGCGCTTCTGGAAGAACGGTCAAAAATTCCCATAAACACACTCCTAACCCTTGTGGAACGCCTTCCCAGAAGAGTTGAAGCTGTTATAGCTGCAAAGGATGGGCTGACATCATATTAAACCCTATGGATTAAGAATGGGACGTCACTCAGTTCATATGCGTGTGAAGCCAGACGACCGAATACTTTTGCCAGTATTTTCTGCGGTAACATTTCTATAATCACTCAAGGGTTAATTTGTGCACTGGTTCAAACAGTTTCCATTTAATATTCGCTAGATGAAAACTAGCTGCAGCAATTTAGGTGGTTTAATTGTTGGGGCTTCTGCACTTACCCTCCGACCAGGTGGGCCACCTCTAGGTTCATTACTAAATGAATGATGGCTGTCTCCATGATAACCCCTCTGATCTTCACCATGGTAGTTTCGGGGAGCACCATTTGGGTAAAAGCGAGGGCCATCAAAGCTTCGACCATAATCGTCATCAGGACGTCCAAAACTGGGTCTTCTTTCCCCACCAACTCCTCTTTGATATGGGGCCTGAAAAAGACAAATTAAAAAGGCTAGAATCAAAAAGGGAATTCCACCAATATTTCAAAAATCTGCATAATGAACAGAGGAGGACGAAGTACACAAACCATGTACCTGAGTTAAAGTCGAGACCCCCAAGGTAAAATATTCCTCCAGTAAAAGTAGAAGTTCCTCCCTTTAGACCTCCACTTGAGTAAAAGTACTAAAGTATTTCCCTTCAAATGTACTTAAGTATAAAGTAAAAGTACTAAAAGAGTAATTCTGGCTCTGATGTCCTGTTATCATTTTTATAACCAGACTGGCTTCATGAACTCATTTCAGGTGAAAGTCCTCCAGCGTCTCTCTTGGTAAACCAGTCTTTTAATAGAACGTCATTAATTAGTGACGCTGACGTCTATTAAAATGATCAGAAGCACAAAACACTGAAGGTAAACAGTTTCCATCAGGGAGAACCGAGTGGCTCTGAAATCACTTTTTACACACAAGCAAAGTTTCAGTTTCAGATTTATTTACAACTTAGTTCCAAGTTTAAGTTGAATAAAAACTGGCTTTAAACTCAGGATCACAGATGAGCTCCTTTACTATGTTGATCTGTAGGCGTCTGTTCATAAACATAAACCAGCCCAAACTCATTTACTATAAAATGAAATGGTGTTTGTAGAAATTCAGAAAAAAGCCGCGTCAGTCTCGACTGCATATGTGGACATATTTCTATATTGAGCTCTATTTACACAAAGTTAGGTTAGTTCATCATTTATGTTGAACAGACTCTCCCAAAGTTTTACGCTGCTGCGCTGACGTTGAACCGCGTGCTGCACTGGGTCGGTATGACCAACAGGTCAAAACCAGCTCTAAACAAAGTGACCGCTGGGCCCTGATTGGTCCTCTGGCTTTGCGCTTCTTTCGTTTTGACATGTTACGTTTTTATACACACAGAAACCAAAAGGAACGACAGATTTCTCAAAATGTAGGAGGAAAAAGTCGGATATTAGACTCTGAAATGTAGTGGAGTGAAAGGAAAAAGTCGCCCAGTAATGGAAAAACTTAAGTACAGATACAG
Organism: Pygocentrus nattereri; assembly: GCF_015220715.1. Classification (NCBI taxonomy): domain Eukaryota; kingdom Metazoa; phylum Chordata; class Actinopteri; order Characiformes; family Serrasalmidae; genus Pygocentrus; species Pygocentrus nattereri. The sequence goes on along the minus strand of NC_051221.1, from coordinate 41,014,599 downwards.
AAAAAATACTTAAGTACAGAAACTAATTACATTTACTCAGTTACTCAGATACTGTCCACCAGTGATAATGAAATACTTAAGATGCAAGTTATCCAGAGTGATTTAATGTAAAATAATTCCATTCTAGGACATACCCTGCCTGTACAAGTAACACTAGAGAAAGCTCTTATATTAAAACTTCTACACGGTCCGATGCCCTGATGCCCAGGACATTGACTTACAACAAAGTGTCGACCAAAAACATATTTTTTTTATTCATTAAATGGTGGAGTAGTACCCAAAGAAAAGTCTTCTAAATTCTCACGTTTTCACTGTTGTACAATTATCAACACTACATATAAAAACTCCGATGATGTGTAGGTTCACTGGCGATTTTCAATAGTAAATAAAATGGTAAATAAAATTGTGACTCCTGGTTCCTATCACCACCACTCTAAAGACGTCGGTACACTACACCCCATCGTGAATTATTTCACATCAAACCACAACTGAACTACTCGAACTGTTTTAAATATTCGTGAAATTTCCTTTTAATGCCTTTCAAGTCCTTCAAGTCAAAAAGAGGTGCATGCAAAGACACTTACATGAATGAAGAGAAATACAACCCCATTTTCAAAAAAAAGCTGGGATGCTGTGCAAAGTGTAAATAAAATCAAAATGCAATGCAATTAAACTCCATATTTCATTGAAAATAGTACAAAGACAACACATCAAACGAGACATTTTATCGCTATTTTTGGTGAAAATAGAAATCTATAATATAAAATATAATATAAAAATATAAAATCTAATCTCTTATCTTCTTTTGATCTTAATCTCTTATCATTTAAACCTCAAGTTTTATTTTTATCTATTTTTATCTTTTATTCACTGTTATTTTAAATTTTCGTTTAATTGAAAATTATTAAATGTAGTTATTATTTTCTTTGTCATGTCAATCCCTGTTTTTGTAAACGCTCGGCTACATTGAAAATGAGGGTTGCCCTCAATGTACTTCCGAGTCAAAATAAAGGTCGATTGATTGATTGATTGATTGATTGATTGATTGATAAATGCCCATTTTGAATTTGATGCCATTCCAAAAAAGTTGGGACAACAAAAGGCTGGTAACGTTGTGGGGGGCACGAAAGAAACACCTGGTGACGGACTGATAAAAGGTTAGTAAAAGGCTGATTCAGAAGGAAAGATGAGGAGGGGTCACCACTCTGTGAAAGACTGCATGACCAAAAAGTGCAACAACTCAAGAAGAACGTTTCTCAACATAAAACAGCAAAGATCTTTTTCTTTTCATCGTCTACGGTAGATAATATCATTAAAAGCTTCAGAGAATCAGGAGAAATCTCTGTATGAAAAGGCCAAAAACCAGCTTGTTATCAGTGCTCAGTTCCAAAGCCCGTATTCCTGATGATACAGGGGGGCATTAATGCCCAATGTATGGGTGACCGGCACATCTGTAACGGCACCATTAATGCTGAATGATATATACATGGTTTGGCAACATATGCTGCCATCCATACAGCATCTTTTTCAGAGAAGGCCTTGATTATTTCATCAAGACGATGTAAAACCACATTCTGCGTTTATTCCAACAGCTTCTTCTTCTTCTTCTTTTGGCTGCTCCCTTTAGGGGTCGCCACAGCGGATCATCTGCCTCCATCTTGCCCTATCCACTGCCTCCTCTACTTTCACACCAACCATCTCCATGTCCACCTTCACTACATCCATAAACCTTCTCTGAGGTCTACCTCTTCTCCTTCTGCCCGGCAGCTCCATCTCCAACATTCTTTGCCCAATATATCCACTATTCCTCCTCAACACATGTCCAAACCATCTCAACCTGGCCTCTCTGGCTTTATCTCCAAACTGCTCCACCTTCACCGTCCCTCTGATCTGCTCATTTCTAATCTTGTCCATCCTGGTCACTCCCAACGGAAATCTCAGCATCTTCATCTCCGCCACCTCCAGCTCAGCCTTCTGTCTTTTAGACAGAGCCACAGTCTCCAAACCGTACATCAACAGCATTGCTCCATATTAAAAGAGTCCAAGTGCTTTGGAATGTGTTGTTGGCACTGAATTTAAAACGGGCATATAGATTTCACGGATTTCTCTGTTTCAACATCTGATATAACGTCTTTGTAGTATTTTCCTCTAAAAATGCGTTTTACATGAAATGCATATCATTCTATTTTAGTTTTATTCTCTGCACAGCGTCCCAACTTTTTTGGAAATGGGGTTGTATATAATCATGGAAGCTGGAAGCACCATAAAAGTTCTTACAGCTCTTTCTGGATGGAAACGTTCCTCATACATATCTCGGATGTTCCTATCTCTCCTGAACGCCACTAGAAGAAAGAAAAAAATAAATAAAAACACAAAATAATGAATGCCGCAGTATCTCCCTGCTAAATGTTTACACACTCACAAGAAAATTCATGACAGAATGGGGCTTTTATGGTTAGACAGCAGGACGTAACAACTCTCTGAGAAAGCAGGAATATTGTAAAGATACAGGAATGCTGAATGCAGAAAAGTGATCACAAAGCATTAAAATGTAATGCAATTCAGGTTAATAATAAGTAGAATTAAATAGAATTAAGATAAAAATATTCCACCTACTTGCTTTTGTTGGGAAATGGTCTTCAGCTCTATGATGTTGGTTACCTGAAAAAGAACAAAGATTTAGCACCAAAAATCTTCAATTAAGTAATTTAATTAATTTGGTTGAAGTGTCTCTAGTACAGATGGAGATACATACTTTTTCTGACTTTTGAGACTTTGTCTTAGAAAAGACGGCTTGAAAAGAAAAACATTATATTTCCAAAAGTATTCGCTCGTCTGGCTTCACACGCATATTAACTTCAGTAACATCTCATTCTTAATCCATAGGGTTTAATATGATGTCAGCCCACCCTTTGCAGCTATAACAGCTTCAGCTCTTCTGGGAAGGCTTTCCACAAGGGTTAGGAGTGTGTTTATGGGAATTGTTGACCGTTCTTCCAGAAGCACATTTGTGAGGTCGGACGCTGATGTTGGACGAGAAGGCCTGGCTCACAGTCTCCACTCTAATTCATCCCAAAGGTGTTCTATGGCGTTGAGGTCAGGACTCTGTGCAGGCCAGTCAAGTTCTTCCACACCAAACTGGCTCATCCACGTCTTTATGGACCTGCTTTGTGCAGTGGTGCGCAGTCATGTTGGAACAGGAAGGGGCCGTCCCCAAACTGTTCCCACAAAATAGGGAGCATGAAATTGTCCAAAGTCTCTTGGTGCTGAAGCTTTTAGAGTTCCTTTCACTGGAACTAAGGGGCCGAGCCCAACTGCTGAAAAACAACCCCACGCCATGATCCCCCCTCCACCAAACTTTACACTCAGCACAATGCAGTCAGACAAGTACCGTCTCCTGGCAACCGCCAAACCCAGACCTGTCCATCCACCTGTCCATGGCCGACCACTTCGTTGCTGAGTTGCTGTCGTTCCCGATCACTTCCACTTTGTTATAATCCCACTGACAGTGGACTGTGGAATATTTAGTAGTGAGGAAATTTCACGACTGGACTTGCTGCACAGGTGGCGTCCGATCACGGTACCACGCTGGAATTCACTGATCTCCTGAGAGCGACCCATTCTTTCACTAATGTCTGTAGAAGCAGTCTGCAGGCCGAGGGGCTCGGCTTTATACACCTGTGGCCATGGAAGTGACTGGAACACCTGAACTCAGTGATTTGATGGGTCTTATCTTTAGTATTTATCACCAGTACTTCAAAATTATGAAAAATGAGAAGATGCTTACACTCTAAGTTCATTTCATGAATATATTCATGACGTGCAGATTTTCCCAACTTCTCCACAGTTCTATCCTTGAGATGTAAACAATGTCATCCAAAGTGGTTTTGATATGAACTATTTCACAGTTCAAACTTACTGAGTCTGATTTCTTTACAGCGGTGGTGAAAGGAACCAGTAGTCACAACATCTACAAAACAAATATAGCCATTTTATTTAATATCCAAAACACCAGTGAACTAACACATGCCTTCGGAGTTTTTATAGAATGTTATATAATTGAAAAGTAGCGCTGAATCAGGAAAAAATGCATTTTTAAAACATTATTTGGCCTCGGAGCATGTTTTGGGTCAAAATCTCTCTCCAAACTATTGCAAAACAATGTTTCAGACGTAATCCAGTGCATGTGTCTGTTTTTTTTTTTGAAGAAATATGTCCTTTAATCACGTTTAACAAAAGTTTTGTAATAATCATTAACTTAGAAATTATTAAAGATAGAGTTATGAGCACAAAATAGAGATAAACAGACCAATTTGCCGGAAGAGCAGGCCTAACACTTTCATGTATGGAGCGGAGAGAGAGCTTCCACTCCAGAAGCAGGTAGTGTAGGCCATGAAAGAGATCTTTGATGGTAGGGGCACCTGAGAAACGCTGCACATTCAGCGAGAACAAGCCGGACGCTAGTGAGCGAAATAGACAAGAGCCGGTAGAAACTGGCCCATCAGTCAAAGTTAATGAGGAGAGCACCCAAGACTTGGTCAGGGTGACCTAGGGTGCCAGGATGAGTTGTGGGGGGGTGATAACCTCACCCAAGAGTGGTATAAAGTGTATGGGTTTTGGATTGTCTGTACATTTAGGTTTCCGGGCGCTATTCTGTCACATCAGAACTAATAAACGAACCGAACCTGCGGCTGAAGTTTGGTTTTTCATCCGACTTTGACTTTTTTCCCAAAGATTCTTCACTTTTCTTTAACTTTTGCAAGAACGCTTTTCAATTCTTTTAATTTGCTTTTAATTATTAGATAACAGATTAAATTAAAACCAAAACTTTAATTAATTAGTAATGTTTTTCCACATCGTCGGGGACTTCGGAGCGGAGGACGGGGAGCTCAGGGTCCCGGCATATGTTTAATCATTTCATGCAATAACCTTCTGTAAGGGAGCTTTTAGAGGCATTGTACTCTTCAGACGTCTGGTTCCTATCACCACCACAGTGAACAATTCTGACTCGGTAAGTTTCTCTAGAACACAGCATTTTACATCAAACCCACTTTGATGAGTACTTTTTATTCCTTGTTGCTCCGTGACGTTCCTGGAGGAACGTAATTTCACTCCACTGTGTCCTTGTACAGAGACGGAATGACAAAAGCCTCTTGACTTGACTCTTTGACAGGGCCGTGGTCAATATTTGGCACAATGCATACAGTTGAAAGCTAAAGTGTATTAATTAGATAAACAATGTTTAACAACAAAGTTTTTTTAAACCATGAAACATTAAGACACACAGACACACACACTAATGAACACACACACACACTAGGGGGCAGTGAGCACACTTGCCCGGAGCGGTGGGCAGCCCTATCCGCAGCACCCGGGGAGCAGTTGGGGGTTAGGCGTCTTGCTCAAGGACACCTCAGTCAGGGACCATCAGCCGAGGGGATCAAACCGGCGACCTTCCGGTCACAGGGCGGGTTCCCTGACCTCCAGCCCACGACTGCCCCAATTCGTGCTGATAGTGAGTTCACAGGTCAGCAGATCAACTGCGTTGTCTTCACTACTGAGTTCAATACCTACTAAGAAGTGGCTGATATGGCAAAAACACATCATAATACGTCAAGGAATTTTCACGACACACTGTTTTTGTCTGACCAGTTGGTTTAGAGAAAACAGAACCAGCGACTTGTCTGTGCTACATTTTAACAATCTTATGAAAAAGTATTCAGTAGTTAGTGTTGCACTGAAGCCAGTTAGTGTGGGCTAATTTTGCTCTCATGATAATGCAACATGCAGTTGGCCAGTTTTACAAGCACTGACCATATAGTGACCGTATGTAGACATACTGTCCCGTGAAATAGCCTCCCACGGCAGCGATATAACGACAGCTATAACCTACTGTTATAACGTTACCTCACATGTAGGTTCACAGGAGTCTGTCAGTGCTGAGCCTTTAGAGCGGCATACCGCTCTGTCTGTCTGTCTGTCTCTCTCTCACTGGCTGTCTGTCTGTCTGTCTGTCTGCCTGTATCTCACTGTCTGCCTGTCTTTCTCTCACTGGCTGGCTGGCTGTCTGTCTGTCTGTCTGTCTGCCTGTCTGTCTGTCTCTCACTGGCTGGCTGGCTGTCTGCCTGTCTCTCACTGTCTGTCTCTCACTGGCTGGCTGTCTGCCTGTCTTTCTCTCACTGGCTGGCTGTCTGTCTGTCTGTCTGTCTGCCTGCCTGTCTCTCACTGGCTGTCTGTCTGCTTGTCTCTCACTGGCTGTCTGGTCTGTCTCTCCCTGGCTGGCTGTCTGTCTCTCCCTGGCTGGCTGTCTGTCTGCCTGACTGTCTGTCTCTCTCAGGCTGCTGCAGTAACACAGAGAGACTGGCTGAAGCTGCACAGCAGCAGCGGGACCGCTGTTAACCAGGCAGAGTAAATAAACTACTCACAGCGTTCAGGTTACAGCCACGGACACATTTCAGGTCGTGTATGAATAATTCTGCCCTTCACAGCGCCGTAAACTGCGCTCAGCTGCAAAAGAAATAAGGAAAAATCTTCGTTTTTGGGCGAAAGCGGTTTACAAACACCCCTGTTCCCCCGAACGGAAAAGAGCTCAGTCCACAAGCCACTGCCAAAATAAGAGTCCCAGCCTCTCGTCTCGCGCACTCTTTCGAAAAGTCCTACCTGTCGAGAAAGAAGCAGATGCTGGCCTTCTCCACCGCGTGGCTGATACCTTATATATTATAAAATCATTAAATTATATGTTGGTTCATATATGCTTGAGAAATGGCTCCCCCAATTATTTGTTATTTTGTGTGGGGTTTTTTTTGGGTCCCTGAAGCTTACAGTGCACTGACGTTACATCGGCCTTGAATGAATGGCTTATACATTCAAATTCTGCTATAAGCCAATAACACAAAATCAGCTCCCACATGTAGCTAGTAAAACCTTCAGTGCCCCTTATAAGTTGCATTTGCGGTGATGCAGTGTGAGTTTAATATCACGACTAAGGTTAACTCACTATATATATATATATATATATATATATATATATATATATATATATATATATATATATATATATATATACTCAAATGACCACAGAGACAGCATCTGTATTTAGAAGGCCTTCCCCATTTATTGATCAGAACAGCGGAGCATATACACTGAGAAAAACATTACAATTTGATCATTTTTACACAGGTAGGCCAAGGTGGTGTTAGGAGTCTTGCCCAAGGACTCTTATTGGTATAGTGTAGGGTGCTGCCCAGGTGGGGGACTGAACCCCAGTCTACAGCATAGAAGGCAGAGGTGTTACCCACTACACCAACCAACCACTGAAAAAGGGGAGGCATACATAAAAACGGCAGGAGCATTGCGTAATCATCACAAGACAATAGAGAGAGATAGCAGTCAAGAGACAGGGGCCCCAACGGTGCTTATGGTGTCCAGGTACACGGAGCCCAAACAACCGATAGTGTAGTGTTAGAACATTGCTGATCGGACATCGATGCTGTATGAGTTACAGCTAACCATATGGACGCACGGCCATAAGCTGAGGCCTCCGTATGACGCAGGCCCTGAGGCCTTACGTCGCTGCTGTCAGAAGAATACCTTGGTAACTTTACAGGAGAAGGAAAAAACATGCTTCACTTTCAATGGAAGTCAATGGAACCAGAATTTTTCCCATGTCATTTTGGGTCATTTCTTTTAGGCCATTCATCATAAAATTTACAGGCAATGTAAAGAGTAACAGACACTTTCAGATTATGTCAAAAACTGAAAAATGGCAAAAACGGACATACAAGGTTTTCTTCCGACAGCAACGATGTGCACCACAGGCCTGGACCCCATAGGTCATGGCATAGTCAGGAGGCCAGGACGGTGCACTGACCACTGACCACTGACATTAGGACCTAACAAATTCATACATAACAGCTGACAGAAATTGTTAGAGTCGGTTTAAAGGTGTATTTTTTATTGATTACTCAGTAAGACGTTCCAGTGTGTGTGTGTGTGTGTGTGTGTGTGTGTGTGTGTGTAGGGCTTGTATTTTGAATGTGCGCTTTCCGGTGCTGCTGTGGAGAGGAAGTAATGTATGTGTTGATGCGGACGATCCTCCTGCTTTATCTGGGGTGCACGTTATCTTATGCGCACGCTTTGGCTTAAAGCTGCAGCTGTTTGTTCGGTAAGAGAAGCCGCTGAACGCCTCCTGCTGTGTGTGTGTGAACTCGGGCAGCCGCAGAAGGCTGGTGGTTGGGTTGTAACAGCAAGACAGAGAAAGTTCAGGTGAGCTGATCCAGGTAAATCACAGTGTTTAGATTCGAAGTCAAATGTGAAAATATCCCTCGACATCAGAGACTCGAGTTACACCGAACCGAATAACGTTCCTCCTGCACCGAAACAGCTGCGCTGCCTGTGAAGCTCAGGGCTCGTCGATACGGACTCAGTTCAGCATCGCGATATCTTTTACATGCAGTGGTGGACGGTAACTGAGTAACTGAGTAAGTGTAATTGGTTTCTGTACTTTAGTATTTTTTGGTGTATCTGTACTTTAAGTTTTTCCATTACTGGGCGACTTCCTCCTTTCACTCCACTACATTTCAGAGTCTAATGTCCGACTTTTTCCTCCTACATTTTGAGAAATCTGTCGTTCCTTTTGGTTTCTGTGTGTATAAAAACGTAACATGTCAAAACGAAAGAAGCGCAAAGCCAGAGCACCAATCAGGGCCCAGCGGTCACTTTGTTTAGAGCTGGTTTTGACCTGTTGGTCACACCGACCCAGTGCAGCACGCGGTTCAACGTCAGCGCAGCAGCGTAAAACTTTGGGAGAGTCTGTTCAACATAAACGATGAACTAACCTAACTTTGTGTAAATAGAGCTCAATATAGAAATATGTCCACATATGCAGTCGAGACTGACGCGGCTTTTTTCTGAATTTCTACAAACACCATTTCATTTTATAGTAAATGAGTTTGGGCTGGTTTATGTTTATGAACAGACGCCTACAGATCAACATAGTAAAGGAGCTCATCTGTGATCCTGAGTTAAAAGCCAGTTTTTATTCAACTTAAACTTGGAACTAAGTTGTAAATAAATCTGAAACTGAAACTTTGCTTGTGTGTAAAAAGTGATTTCAGAGCCACTCGGTTCTCCCTGATGGAAACTGTTTACCTTCAGTGTTTTGTGCTTCTGATCATTTTAATAGACGTCAGCGTCACTAATTAATGACGTTCTATTAAAAGACTGGTTTACCAAGAGAGACGCTGGAGGACTTTCGCCTGAAATGAGTTCATGAAGCCAGTCTGGTTATAAAAATGATAACAGGACATCAGAGCCAGAATTCCTCTTTTAGTACTTTTACTTTATACTTAAGTACATTTGAAGGGAAATACTTTAGTACTTTTACTCAAGTGGAGGTCTAAAGGGAGGAACTTCTACTTTTACTGGAGTGATACTTTACCTTGCGTATCTCTACTGTAACTCGGGTACATGATTTGTGTACTTCGTCCACCTCTGTTTAAATGATATTTAACTTTACTGAAGTGCTGGTCGTCTACAGACCTGTTTTCTCTTAAACCTTCTCCTAAAATACAGCAGAGTGTTTACAGTACTCCCTTAACCTCACTCTCTAAAAAGGTGGCTCTTCAAGGCTTCTTTAGTAAAGACAAAAGTTCTAGTTAGAGCCATGAGTTCCACATAGAACCATCTCATGCTTAAAGGTTTTTTGGGTTGTGAGCCCTGCAACACATTCGCCTTGATTACAGAAGCTTGAGGAACCAGCTTTTTAAACTGTAGTTGTCAAGTTCTTTCAAAAATGATCTAAATAGTCCGAGGAACCCAAAAAAAAAAAGACATGTGCTGCAGTATCCGGTCCTGGACACCATGAGGAAAATCCACAAAATAGGCTTGTAAATGAAAACAACCTGCTAAGCTGGTGGATGCTGGATATGGGCATTAACATGGATGTAATGCTCGTTATCTCATATATCACTAAAACTGGAAGCACCGTCAAGGAATGGCAATATCGGTGTCAAAATTCCCGTTTGTGTCCTCGGCCGTATTAATTCTTGTTTTTCTTTTTTTGATGACATCACTGCACCGTCAGGTGGGGAAAGCTAATATAAACCAGCTGTCACTGTTATGATTTCTGATTCACATCCACTTGTGTTGACTTTTTTGTACCTTGTAATGCAGCAGTAGTCAAACGTGTCTAAACCGCTGTGGATCTTGTTTGATCTTGTTTTTCCAGATGCAACATGAGTGGCGGCTTGGCACCGAGCAAAAGCACCGTTTATGTTTCCAATCTTCCGTTTTCTCTGACCAATAATGACTTGCATAAGGTGGGTTATTGTATGTTGCATTTGACTGCACTGCTGTTGTGACTGTTGGAATATTTGGACTTCACAGATTTCGCAGGTTGGGATTCACTGGTCTTTATTATCAATACTTAATAATAATAATAATAATAATAATGAATTTTATTTGTAACGCACTTTACATTTTAAGCAAATCTCAAAGTGCTATACAGTAGAAGCACGATACAGTTATATACGCTCACCGGCCACTTTATTAGGTGCTAGTAAAACGCTGGACCCCCTTTTGGCTTCAGAACTGCTTTAATTCTTCTTGTCAGACTTTCAACAAGGTGTTGGAAACGTTCCTCAGAGATTCTGGTTGGTTATTTGAGTTCCTGTTGCCTTTCTATCATCTGGAACCAGTCTGCCCATTCTCCTCTGACCTCTCACACCAACAAGGCATTTTCGTCCACACAACTGACCGCTCACTGGATATTTCCTCTTTTTCGGACCGTTCTCTGTAAACCCTAGAGATGGTTGAGTGTGAAAATCCCAGTAGATCAGCAGTTTCTGAAATACTCAGACCAGCCCGTCTGGCACCAACAACCACGCCACGTTCAAAGCCCCTTAAATCCCCTTTCTTCCCCGTTCTGATGCTCGGTCTGCACTTCAGCAAGTCGTCTTGACCACCTCTACATGCCTAAATGCAGTGAGCTGCGGCCGTGTGATTGGCTGATTAGCTATTTGTGTTAACAAGCAACTGTACCTAATAAAGTGGCCGGTGAGTGTATGCCGATGTATAACTGCTGTGATAAACAAATTCACTCAGTTCAAACGGTTTGGCTGGATCTGTTGGGTTATTCTCTTTTCTTGAGCAGCCTAGCAGTCATCAAAGCAAGAGAACGGGCTTTATGTTGCAGTTTATTCAGCTCTTTCACTCACTGTGATCTTCACAAGAAAAATAATGAGCCCTGGGCTTCTTGTCAGTGCTCATCAAGTCGAGAGAGTGGATATGCACAAATACAAGTGGGGATGAAAGTAATTTAAGTCAAGTGATACTTTATTAATCCCACAACCGGGAAAATTCCACCTCCCCATTTAACCCATCTGTGAAGTGAAACACCACATACACACTAGTGAACACACACACACACACACACACACACACACACACACACACACACACACACACACACACTAGTGAACACACACACTAGGGGGCAGTGAGCACACTTGCCCAGAGCGGTGGGCAGCCCTATCCACGGCGCCCGTGGAGCAGTTGGGGGTTAGGTGTCTTGCTCAAGGACACCTCAGTCATGGACTGTCGTCCCTGGGTATCGAACCGGCAACCTTCCGGTCCCAGGGCCAGTTCCCTGACCTCCAGCCCACGACTGCCCCTTAAATGTGCAACCTTGACTTTGTCTATATAATAAAATCTTTTACTTATTCATGGAACAAGAAACAAAATTGAAATCGATACGATACAGTGTATAATATATTTTTTGGTACAGCAAAAATAAGGGCTGCCTGAATGTGTGCCTTGTCGTCAATACCCCCAGTTGCTCCCCGGGCGCTGCGGATTGGGCTGCCCACCGCTCCGGGCAAGTGTGCTCACTGCCCCCTAGTGTGTGTATTCACTAGTGTGTATGTGGTGTTTCACTGCACGGATGGGTTAAATGCAGAGGTGGAATTTCCCCGTTTGTGGGATTAAAAAAGTATCACTTAACTTAATATTGTTAATGTGTTAATCAGTGCACTACACTACTGTGGCATATATTTCCAAGTTAAAAATGATTTTTAATTTGGTTTTTAATATTCGGTGTGCTGAACGTGCCCTGGCTGCACCGAGTTCTGTTTATGAACACTTTGTTTTGGCCCAAATAAATAAAAGTTCTTAAAGAGAAATGTTTCAGTGCCTGCCAGCGGCTTTTTAAACAAATTAAAAAATCACAACCACATGAATTTAGAATTGATTTATAAAAAGTAAGTTGAGCGCAAGGGCATGCGTGACGTGCTCCAGCCCTTCCCGCCAACCTGACTCTGACAGGATGGCCAGTTTGACAGTGGTTTCTACAAAAGAAGGTGAATGATGGACAGATGGGCTTATTGGTGATGCAGTTTTCCGTTCTGAGACACTTTTTCAAATGAGATTTTTCGATACGCATCGGAACCGTTAACCCTTAGAAGAGACGGGGTAGCGTCTGCATGGAGTCTGAAGTTTGAATGTTTTGCTGTGTTTTAACTGAAATGCTTTGTTTATTTGGAACTTTTCCCATTTCTCCTTAAAGTTGTGCACTAAATATGGAAAAGTTGTTAAGTAAGTAGACCATTTCAGATTATACTCTAATTTGAATATTCTAATTATACTAATTATACGAATTTGAATATTCAACAATAAAACAAGTAGTTGCGTCATCACGTGCAATTTCTTTGTGTCGTTTCTAGGGTGACCGTTGTGAAGGATAAACAGACACGGATGAGCAAAGGCGTTGCGTTCGTGCTGTTTCTGGACAGGGAGTCGGCACATAATTGTGCTCGATCACTAAACAACAAACAAGTATGTCCATAATAAGTAAATTGTTGCTTATCCATGTACTTCTTCTTCTTTTGGCTGCTCCCTTTAGGGGTCGCCACAGCGGAACATCTGCCTCCATCTCGCCCTATCCATTGCCTCCTCTACTTTCACACCAACCATCTCCATGTCCACCTTCACTACATCCATAAACCTTCTCTGAGGTCTACCTCTTCTCCTTCTACCCGGCAGCTCCATCTCCAATATTCTTTGCCCAATATATCCACTATTCCTCCTCAACACATGTCCAAACCATCTCAACCTGGCCTCTCTGGCTTTATCTCCAAACTGCTCCACCTTCACCGTCCCTCTGATCTGCTCATTTCTAATCCTGTCCATCCTTGTCACTCCCAACGAAAATCTCAGCATCTTCATCTCCGCCACCTCCAGCTCAGCCTCCTGTCTTTTAGACAGAGCCACGGTCTCCAAACCAGACATCATAGCAGGACGCACTGCTGTCTTATCCATGTACTAATCTCATAAATTTGCAAGTCTTTTTTGCTGTAATGTACTAAAACTCACAGGTGCTGTCTGTTTATTCTGCAGTTGTTCAGTAGGACCGTGAAAGCCAGCATCGCCGTCGATAACGGAAGAGCTGCCGAGTTCATTCGGAGGAGAAACTACTCGGACAAGTCCAGGTGTTATGAGTGTGGTGTAAGTTATCAGGAATTCTCTAGTAAATCAGAATTCTGACGAATTAAAACACTTTATCCTGCCTTTTCTTCATCGTCCTTCCTGTCTGTTTTAGATTTCAGGATTCAGAATAGACTCGTTGACTGAGGTCATTGTACCTCTTCAGTGTTTCTTACACATCTACAATACAAAACATTTCAAACTAATAGTAACAGGCTCACTCATCGTCTAAGCCGCTTATCCTCGTGGGTCGCGGGGGCGCTGGAGCCTGTCCCATATCCTTATCCTCTTTGCGGCAGTGTAAGGATTAGGGTGTAGTTGGAGTGTAGAGTGTTTTTTAACCGGAGGTTCATTCTCATAATGTTCTTTCACTTCACAAGAATCTTCTTCCCCTTGTGAACTAAGCCACAGTTCACCACAAAAGACCGCGCTGCTAATGGTTTATATATACGGCCATGTGCAAAAGTTTGGGCGCTCCTGCTTAAATGACGTTTTCTTGATTTTTCTAGGTGAAAAAAGTGAACGTCCTCTACGGAAAACGCGCTCGGGCACATTTTAAGGCATGATTACTGTTCATTTGCTGAATTTGACAAATTGATATTATGAATAATAATTGAAACAGATAAAAATGATGTGTAATCTTAAGGAAAACAATGTGCATCATTGAGAAAATGGAACAAAACATGTCATACGACAAGGCGGCCCAAACGTTTGCATATGACTGTACATGTTATTTATGTGTACCTACTCACTCACGTAAGATAGAGCACTTCTGGACCTGGATTCAGAATGGGAATGATCTAGAATGGGAATGATCTAGAATGGGAATGATCTAGAATCTCTTCCTTTCTGTAAAGTCAGTATAAATGTATGGGAGTGTTGTGGTCCTGCTCTGAGGAGCTGTCCTAAACCAAAAAACATATCCCTGTATCCTTTACTCTGACGGTTTATCTCTCTTTAATGCTTACAGTTAAAAGAATATGAATAGAGTGAATGTGTGAAGTCGGATGGGTCCAGCTGTATGCTGGTTCTGGCTGTGCAGAGGCATGAGGCTAACAGATGAATTACAGTTGAAAATGGGATAAAATCACCTGTTAATGCTGTTGCTCATCACAGGAGGATGGTCACTTAAGCTACTCATGCCCAAAGAATTTGCTTGGAGAAAGAGAACCTCCCCCGAAAAAAGAAAAGAAGAAGAAGAAAAAGATAAAGCACACTGAAGAAGTGTAAGTTGCCTTCAATACATTGGTAATTTAAATAAAACGATCGGCATGTTTCTGTTCTTTGTTTACATGAAAGGTATTTTGTACATGTTTTCTTTTTCCTCCCATCAGTGAGCCTGAAGAAAGTGAAGATGAGGGAGAAGACCCTGCAATTGACAGTTTAAGTCAGGCAATTGCTTTCCAGGTCAGTGAACAGAAAGTGTCAGAGTGCTCCTCTGATATTTTTGCAGTTGCACAGTTTCCGCAGGTTTGGCCTGTGCTGTTATAAATGTTCATTGATTTTTATGCTGATTCTGCTTTCTCTACATCCAAATTTGCTGCTGGCCAATTTTTGACTGATTTTAATAGAGTTTTGATGGAAAGCTCACACCGTATGGACTAAATGAACACATGAATATTTGCTGTATATAAATCTTCTTATGGGGGCGGCATGGTGGCGTGGTGGGTAGCGCTGTTGCCTCACAGCGAGGAGGGCCTGGGTTCGATTCCCCAGCCGGGTGATCAGGGTCCTCTCTGTGTGGAGTCTGCATGTTCTCCCCGTGTCTGCATGGGTTTCCTCCGGGTTCTCCGGTTTCCTCCCACAGTCCAAAGACATGCAGTCAGGCCAATTGGACGTGCTAAATTACCCCTGGGTGTGAGTGACTGTCTGTGTCTGTCTGTCTGCCCTGCGATGGACTGGCGACCTGTCCAGGGTGTATCCTGCCTTCCGCCCGAAGACTGCTGGGATAGGCTCCCGCAACCCTGACGGAGAAGCAGCTTAGAAAATGGATGGATGGATGGATGGATGGATGGATGGATGGATGGATGGAGTCTTATGTAAAAATTAAAAGGAGTAGCATTACTAAAACACACTACAGTGATGCAAGTCGCCAGGCAAAGCCTAAAACACACAAGCACCATCTCGGTGTTTAGATCTCAAATATAAATCAGCATTATACTAATAATGTAATGACAGTAGTAGATACTTCACTTACAATCTTAAACAATATTAGCAATATTAAAAATAATCACAATAAAAAATTACATTCATCAACTCAAAACTGACGGTATGTGCAATTTCCACCAAAGAGGTTTCCAGATGAGATGAGATGAGATGAGATGCCTTTATTGTCATTGCACAGTGTACAACGAAATTGAGCAGCAGTCCAACGGCTCTTCCTACACACAAAACAATTAAACATAAGGCTAAAATATATAAGTGCAGGTTTAAGGGAAAAAAAGTATCAAAAATCTTAAATATAAAGAAAAAGGGCTATAAAACGATATATTCTAAACAGACAATAGACGAGTGAGGTAGCAGTTGTTATTGCACATTCTAGAGTTATGATATCATCAGACATAGAAATCATGAAATCATACATAGAGTAGCTTTAACGGGCCAAACTGGCCCATCAAATTTTACAACATTTGATTGGCTGCTTATTTAAATATGCATAATAATACTATGACATTGTGGTGACGGTCTGGCAGCCGCATTCAGATGTAGCCTGAGCGCGCTTGCCTCGTGTTATTTACCACATAAATTGCAACACATCAACATCACCCAAAACAAAAACAACAAATTGGCTGATTACCGATTTTGTTTTGTGTAAAAATGACTCCTGTTGTGCACCTCTAACTGATATTATTATTGTTTCTTTAGAGTCTTATGTAGAATGTCGTCTTGTAATCCGAACTTGCTGTCGGTTCGGACATCATAATACATTTTCCTTGCTTTGCCGTTTTTCCGAGTGCTTCAGAGAAGGTCTCCGAGCTCTGATATGTGGGAGTGGAAGTTGAAATACAAGATTGCTGGTTAATATTATCGCTCCCCACCCGCTGGTGCCTGGGGGACGTAGCCAAAAGCCAGAAAGCGTTTTAGATGCAGGAAAAGTTGCATTTAGATGGAGGATTATGGGAAAAGAAGAATTTTACCTTTGAATGACAGACGATGGATTATGCTTAATCTGACCAGAGACGAGAGATATTACGGTAGAAATGATCCATTTTAACTGGCAGTTGACTTTAAATACACAAACTAAAAGAAAATACTTTTATTAATAAATTAATAAATAAAGAAAGAAATACTTATTCATTTTTGGGGTGTAGGGTGCCTTTGCTTTTAAGCGTGTTCAAAGCAAATAGTCATTCATTTTCTTAATTTTAACAGCAAGCTCGAATGGAGGAGGAAGAGAGACGAAGGAAACGGGCCACTGAAGACTCGAGCCAGGCTTCCACATCAGAGGACTCTCATAAACCCAGGATCAAAAAGAGCACCTACTTCAGCGACGAGGAGGAGCTCAGTGACTGACGAGTATTTGGACGTTGAGATGCAGTGAGGTTATACATCAGAGCTTCCTCAAAGGCTTATCAAGGTGATGGAGGTGAAATATCGTTAGGTTATTTTGTCACTCGGTTCAGTTCAAAGCTGTAGCTCAGAACACCTCCGCTTGATCCCAGCAGCTGCAGGTAATACGAGATTCTCTCACTTCTAAATCGTGAATCACATCTACATTTATGTTCATTATGGTTAATCGTAGTAGTATGTTTCTTTTATTTTGT
Organism: Pygocentrus nattereri; assembly: GCF_015220715.1. NCBI lineage: Eukaryota > Metazoa > Chordata > Actinopteri > Characiformes > Serrasalmidae > Pygocentrus > Pygocentrus nattereri. The sequence continues at coordinate 40,997,356 of NC_051221.1, read as the reverse complement.
AAATATAGTTCAGACCACTGTTTCTATGTCCTGAAATGTGCAAATAAACTTTCTGGTGAACTCTGAAGGCCTTAATCCTCTGTCCTGCATTTTTCTTCCAGTTCATTTAAAGCCATTTCTTGCCCATCATACAGCAGCACCACCTAAGTAGGGCTGAACAACTAAGGAAAAGTATCTGTGATTTTGCTGATCATTGTTACTATTGCAGTTTATCTGGCGGTTATTAAAATAAGCTACAGGCCTGTTTTTGGAAAGAAAACCAGCATATCCACTTCTCTGCCTTAAGGCTCGCTAAACACAGGGCACCCAGACTCTTAGTTAGTTATGAGTGTGTTACGTACGCAGCATGTGGGGGTTTGAAGCTTCTGATCTAACTTGACTTAGTGCAGTTCACAAACTCCGTGTTATTAGGTTAAATTTACCCACTTAAAATTGAAGACATTTGTCAATAAGACAAGCTATAGTTGAAACTGCACGTCAGAATTGCCCCCCTTCAAACCAAGTTCTGAAAAAGTTGGTAGAAATGCAAATAAAAACAGAAATAAGTGCTTTGAAAATCCCATTTGTCCCTTTCCTCTATAAAAATTAGTACAAATAGGAGATGTTTTGTGTTTCATCTCACTAACTTCATTGTTTTTTTTTGTAAAATATCCACTCTGAAGTTGATCCCTGCAACACATTCCAAAAAAGTTGGGACAGGGGCAATTTAAGACTAGGAATGTTGTAAAAATTTTCCGAAAACCTTTTAAAGGAGGTAATATAATGGCCTAATCCTTTACGAGCAAGGATGGGTCGAGGCCTGCCAAGAAATGCATCAGCAAGTAGTTTTTATAAACATTCTTCTTCAAATTATTGCAAATAACTTAGGTATTTCTCTATGGGCCATAATATCAAACGATTCAGGAAATCTGGAAAAAACTCAGCATTAAAAGCCAAATGCCAGCGTCCTTCAACCCCTCAGACAACAATGGGTTAAAACTGGCATGCTTCTGCAACGGATATGGGCTCAGGATTACTTTGACAAACTGTTGTCGGACCCCGTTCATCACTGCACCCCCAAACACAAGACTACCGTGCACAGCAGTAAACCTCTCGAGATCATCTGACTTGGACTGGTGGATGGTGGTTCAGATTTTTCATGGAAATAATGGATATTGTGTCCTTTTGGCCAAAGAAACAAAGGACCATCCAGACTGTTAATAGTGTAAAGTTCACAAATTCAGATCGTGTCATGGTATGAAGGCTGTTTGTGCCTATGGCATGGGTAACTTGCACATCTGTGAAGGCAGCATTAAAGCTGAAGGACATTTGAAACAACATAGGTTGCCTTTTAGATGCCGTCTTTTTCAGAGACAGAGAACGTGTGGGGGCTAGACTGCCCTGCCAGTGTCCCACTGAAAATGTGTGGCGTGATATCAGAATCACAATCACTTGAATTCACCAGGTGTGTTATACATAATGAACAGAGCAGACAAATGCACTGTTAGCAAATATTTAACTAAGACCCAAATAAGATAAAAATAGAATTAAGAATAGAAATGAATAATAAAGAGGCTAAAGAGATGTGTGCATATCTGTACATATGCAGATATGAATATTTACCCACATGCAGGAGACATATAATATCTATTATATCGGCCTGATATTACAAGTGGATGAATATTACATATTAATGATTATAAAGTGCAAAATTCGACAGTATAGGCCCAAAATGGTTACACGGCTGAATACCTGTATAATTGAAGAATGGCATAAAAACTGCATTCAGAACTGGATCAATTGGAATTGGAGTAGAGTGTATATTTCCCAACTACAATGAAGTTCATAAATATTCTCCAAACTTTTTTGTGCTGTTTTCATATTAATACACATCAAACTGAATTTACTAATCGCTGCTTTCTGTTTCTATAAAACACAGTCAGAACTTTTGGGGTTGTAAAAACTATTACTATTACACGCAGATAACAAGCCTGTCACAAAATCTCTCACATGTACAACATTGTTAAATGACTTGATGTGCTTAGAGGAGAATGATTGATTGATTAATTGATTGATTGATTGATTTTACAACCATGTGTCTCTGTGTCTGCACACTATGGAATTAGACCTCTGCATTTAACCCATCCGTGCAGTGAAGCACCCACATACATGCACACTAGTGAGCACACTTGCCCGGAGCAGTGGGCAGCCCTATCCACGGCGCCCGGGGAGCAGCTGGGGGTTAGTTGCCTTGCTCAAGCCAGGGAGGAATCGAACTGGCGACCTTCCGGTCACAGGGCTGGTTCCCTAACCTCCAGCCCACGACTGCCCCCAGTCGTGTTAAACGTGTCATCTCACAAAAAGTTGAAAGTTGGAAAGTTGAAATGGTCACAAGTGAGATTTGGGACTTTTTACCCAACTAAATCCTTTGCACATCCTCGTTCTATGGGATTAGTTAAGACTGCGAAACTGGTAGTCGGCGGCAGAATTGGAGTCTGATTTATATGGCTGAGACCACAAAGACCCCAAAGAGCCTACTTCTGGACTGTGAGGTGGTGCAAGTTTAATAGGTGCATAATCTCTGACAATAAAAAATTGCGTAGCATTACGTCTTCTTACTTGGCTTAACTCAAATTTAAGTTCACTGTGTCTTCAGCCATGGGAAGAGTGACTTTGCACAGGCTTCCCTGAACTCCACTGTGGTTCTACTGAAATAGCTCCATATTCCTTATATAAAACACTTTAAACTGAAGGGGCATTATTACACTAATGTGGTGAAGAAGGGGTCGTGTGGGAATCAACCCAGGTGGAGTCAAGTTGCAGAGGTGGGTAACAACACCAGAGGTGGACGAAGTTAAAGTCGAGACACCCAAGGTAAAATATTCCTCCAGTAAAAGTAGAAGTTCCTCCCTTTAGACCTCCACTTGAGTAAAAGTACTAAAGTATTTCCCTTCAAATGTACTTAAGTATAAAGTAAAAGTACTAAAAGAGTAATTCTGGCTCTGATGTCCTGTTATCATTTTTATAACCAGACTGGCTTCATGAACTCATTTCAGGTGAAAGTCCTCCAGCGTCTCTCTTGGTAAACCAGTCTTTTAATAGAAGGTCATTAATTAGTGACGCTGACGTCTATTAAAATGATCAGAAGCACAAAACACTGAAGGTAAACAGTTTCCATCAGGGAGAACCGAGTGGCTCTGAAATCACTTTTTACACACAAGCAAAGTTTCAGTTTCAGATTTATTTACAACTTAGTTCCAAGTTTAAGTTGAATAAAAACTGGCTTTAAACTCAGGATCACAGATGAGCTCCTTTACTATGTTGATCTGTAGGCGTCTGTTCATAAACATAAACCAGCCCAAACTCATTTACTATAAAATGAAATGGTGTTTGTAGAAATTCAGAAAAAAGCCGCGTCAGTCTCGACTGCATATGTGGACATATTTCTATATTGAGCTCTATTTACACAAAGTTAGGTTAGTTCATCATTTATGTTGAACAGACTCTCCCAAAGTTTTACGCTGCTGCGCTGACGTTGAACCGCGTGCTGCACTGGGTCGGTATGACCAACAGGTCAAAACCAGCTCTAAACAAAGTGACCGCTGGGCCCTGATTGGCGCTCTGGCTTTGCGCTTCTTTCGTTTTGACATGTTATGTTTTTATACACACAGAAACCAAAAGGAACGACAGATTTCTCAAAATGTAGGAGGAAAAAGTCGGATATTAGACTCTGAAATGTAGTGGAGTGAAAGGAAAAAGTCGCCCAGTAATGGAAAAACTTAAAGTACAGATACACCAAAAATACTAAAGTACAGAAACTAATTACATTTACTGAGTTACTCAGTTACTGTCCACCACTGCATAACTAGTTGTACTTACTCAGCTGCATGCAGGTCAGTCCTGTTTTTTGTACTCCAGTATACTCATATTTACTCAGTCCTGACTGAATCTCTCGTGTGTTGCAAGGGCAACTCCACCAACTTTCAAAATCCTGCATGGTCTAGAAATGCCCCATTCTAAAGAAACCTCTGTACGTTTCCCCACAATTACCCACTGTTTACATCTCAAGGCCTGAATTATTCTGCTAATTTGGGGGAAAAAGAAAATATGCTGGAATTCCCCTTTTATTTCATTTCCCCCGCAGCCATGCTGACAGCGCGTGCACGGCTTTCTGTCCCCCACTTTTGGGTTTTTTTCGGTTAATTTAACACCGAAGGGTCTCAAAACGAGGAGAACGGAGCCCGACAGCCTCGCCTTCCCACACCCACGGAACCGGGGAGCTCGGCGCTCGAGGAGGTTATGGACCCGGCGCTTTCGCTTCTGCCCGGGTTATTTCGAAAGAAGCGACGGGGCGGTTCGGGGAGTGGGTCTAGTCTGGGTCTAGTCCCGGTGGCTTCACATTTAGCTTAGTTCCCAGGCGCTCTCGGCTTCTAACGCTTTCCCGGACACGGGGACCCCGCTGGTCGCGGAGATCACCGCGGATTGGCTCTGCTCGGCCACGTGACCGCCGTCCTCGTAACTGGACTTTTCTCCGAGAGCGAGCTTCGCAGCTCCGCCGTCTCACAGGAAAACAAACGCAACCCGACCGAGCCGACAAACGGCGGACCAGCGTGGCCAGCATGGGAGACAAGAGGAGCCCGACGAGGTGGGTAGATACATAAACGAAGGCCAGGCTCGCGTGGCCATGGCCGCAGCTCGGCTCACCTCGCAGGAACCGCGCTGCTATGGTGAGGAGGAGGAGGAGGTGGAGGAGGTGGTGGTGGTGGAGGTGGTGGTGGTGGTGGTGGTGGTGTAGGAGGAGGAGGAGGAGGAGGAGGAGGAGGAGGTAGTGGTGGCGAGCTGCGGCCATGACGCCTCGCCGTTCACTCACAGAAGCGAGAGCTCGTTAAAAAAAACAGTCTCTTTTTTTCAGTTCAGACACGTGGTGTGTGTGTGTGTGTGTGTGTGTGTGTGTGTGTGTCCCTCCGTCTCTCCTCAGGCCGAAGCGGCAGTCCAAACCCTCGTCCGACGACGCCTACTGGGACTGTAGCGTGTGCACGTTCAGGAACAGCGCCGAGGCGTTCAAATGCATGATGTGCGATGTCCGCAAGGGCACGTCGACGCGGTGAGTGATCGATTACGTCTGATTAGCCCCGTTTCGCTAAGACGGCGGACTTAACTGAAGCTTGGCGCAGTGCGAGTGAGCGCTTTAAGCGTAAGCGGCGCTGAACGCGAGAGCGCGCACAGGCACCTATATCTAATAGGCATAACCCCCCCTGACGTGGCCGCCGCTCAGCGGCCTGGGCTGTGAAACGAGACGTGCGTTAATAGTTCGCAAACACTGATGAAGCCTGTCGCGTTTTCCTGCTGGAGGTAGCATCTGCCTGGACATCCAGGTCAGTCTCAACTGGCCCTTCCACATGAGATGAGCTCTCTCCCCAGCCCTGGTGGCCTGCCTGTCTCTTCAAGCTGTTTAAAGGCTTTTGGTCCGACTAGTCATGAACGCCTTCCTTATGATTTCCTGTCTATTAGTCCTGGCTGATCCATCACAGGGTCCTGCCAGTTTTGGATCACCCCCCTGGTTCCGACCTGCTGTCAGTAACGTTAACGTTTGCCTGGCTGCTGGGCGGTTGGCATGCCAATTGGTTGGGGCCTGACTGAGCCGGGGCCTTCGCTTTTCACTGCTCTGAAAACCGTAAAACCTGCAGACGGGCAGGTCCGTCCGTTTTCCCGTGCTGGTTCTTGTGTTGTCGTTTGTGTAGGGTAGTGCGGCAGGGAGAGAGAGAGAGTGGCTGTTATTCGGGCGAGTTTCAGTGGCAGCTGGCTCCCAGACATCCACAGCTCATTAGTATTCAACAGCTTAATCAGGCGCGGTGTCATCAGAGGCAGAAGCACCTCATCAGGACGTTTAACCGCTGACACGCGCACAAACGCGGACGCTCTCTCCCTCCGCCTCTGCCTCTCTTGGGGTGCCCCTGAGATGGCCGTCGTTGATGGACTTTAGTGATGATGTGCCCTTCCTTCTGTGACAGATGCAGTCCGTCAGTTCGCGAGTTGCTGCGCCACAGAAAGCATCTCCCTCGCACAGGGTCCCCCGGAAGTGAGAGCCGCCTTTTTTGTCCGTAGTCTCGACTTTACTCTCATCAGGCAGGTTTCACTTCCACTTCAAGGTTTTCCCGTTGGCCTCGTCCTGCTGCAGAAGTGGTGACGGGGTGCCGCTTTTGGTCACAGTTGTGTGCTGAGGTTGGCGGGTGAAGATGAGGGTTAACTGAGCCTGGCTGGCAGGTGTTGAAAAATAAAGTGATAATTGAAAGGACGTCTTTGGGTTAGGGCTGTTCGCCGGACACGTCGGTCAAGACACGGGGCCTCAGAGGCGGGAGGACAGTCTGCGGGCCTTCCCAGCTGAACGCAGTGATGCTTTAGGCCGTTTATGCACGGCATTGCGTTCATCGTTCATTCATTCATTCGTTCATCAGTTCTTAGCTTGTGCACTTTAAGGCGTGCTCACTGAGAGCCTTTTCCACATTGGCTTTCTTTGCTGTCGCTCCAAGAGTGGCTTGTTTATCTGGTGTTGACAGACTGACAGGTCACTGATGAGGTACCGGTGCCTCTTGCTGAGTGCTTGAGGCCAGTCCGCCTCTGCACCAGCCAGCGTTCCTGCTAATCTGAGCGCTGTGGCACTCTCTGCCCCCCAGCAAAAACACTGCCGAGCACATGATGCCAGTCTGCTGCCACCAGGGTGGAAAAATATTCCCGTGTGCTTTCGAACAGGCTTCGTTCTTTACCCTAAGAGCCAGGGAGAGTGTGTAGGATGCAGCAGGAAACAGTGGCTTCACTGAAGGCCAAGTGGCACATTTATATGCGTGTCTTTGTTGTCGTAATAAAATGTGACGGCTATAATGATCTTGTTTTCACAGGCTGTGGACAGATTCTTGAAAAGATTTGTAATCGTTCCCTGCTGGAGAAGTAATCACATGGATACTTTGCCTTGGTGATTCTAGAGTGAAAAGGGATTTGGTCTGGTGCCAGACCCTGATTGTACATCGCCATGTTAATGCTTTTAGCATGATTAAACTGGCATACACTCGCCGGAGTATATCAGTATATTAAGGCGCAGTAAAGATGTATATAAGTCACTATTAATCCTGTCTAATATTGTGGGTGTGTAATTCGTAAGTGCCCTTCTGTGCAGAGCCAAAACTAATAGCGTGGCAAAGGTCTCGGCAAACAGCTCTGTTCATGGAATGGGAAGACGGCACATTAGCCGCCTTATCCAGCGAAATAATCTACCCTGAATAAAAGAGATAATACCACAGGCATGATACAGCTAGCCAGAGCATGACTACCTCTGAGCTTGAATTTATGACAAATGCTGACCTAATTTTGACTAAGACAGGCGAGGGGAAACGAAGGAGGGGGGGGGCATAGAAAGGCTGTGAAAGAGAGAGGAGACGAGGGAAGACAGAGGAGGAGGAGGGAGAGGGCAGGAGGAAAGAAAAGGCAAGCAGAGGAGAAAGGAAAGGAGGTTAGGAAGCGAAAGTGTGGAGCGGCAGGAGGCTCAGGGCCATCTGTCAGGCAGGGGGTTTGGCAGCGGAGCGGAGGAGAGAGCAGCATGCTGATGGCATGCTCGCAAAGTGTAACACATTAATCATACTCTCAGTCTCCTGACTTCACATCGCCTCGCAGCACAGTCATCACGCCATCGCACTAACACTTGATGTGATCACCGCTTAGCAGAGATAATAAAGGGTTTACCATGAGTGAGTTTACAGTGGTGTGAATTAGAGCCGCAGTCGTTGTCGTGATGACTGATTTTGCAAAGTGCTGCATTATAAAGCTGTACTGTGTTTGTTTTTTTACTGTGTGGTGTTAGCACCCGGACTGACCACACTTCCAGACAGGGGGGGGGGGTGATGTCACATCTTCACAATATGCTGTCTGCCTCACCGTATTTAGTTTTTCTGAAGTGAGTCAGAAGTTGGAGCAGACAGAATAGAACCAGCGGTGACCCATTTAAAACCAACGTACTAAAAATATGAGTTTATTTATAGCGATAAATATTGTCATATTGCTGACCTCTATTTCTAGATGACTGCCAGGCTGCCGTTATAAATAGGAATTCGTTCTTAATGGCCTTCCTGGCTAAATTAAAGCTTTGATTTTAAACATGGTGTGTTTTGATGAGTGCAGACATGCTTGTAATGCAGTAGTGTTTGGGTCAAAGTGTCGTTCCCATTATTAATGGACTGTTTTTAATACATTGTATGTCTCAGTGTAATTGCAATATTAGTATGTTGATATGTTCACCCTAATGTAAGTGTGTACTCAAAACTGGTGGAGTAATTCAAGTAGCAGTGTATTGATTAGCTATTTGCTGCCGGCAGAAGGAAGACTGACTGACTGACTGACTGATACAGAGAAAGGGAGAGAGCTGGAGTGACTGACTGACTGACTGACTGACTGACACAGAGAAAGGGAGAGAGCTGGACTGACTGACTGACTGACTGACTGATACAGAGAAAGGGAGAGAGCTGGAGTGACTGACTGACTGACTGATACAGAGAAAGGGAGAGAGCTGGAGTGACTGACGTGAGTGACTGACTGACTGACTGACACAGAGAAAGGGAGAGAGCTGGAGTGACTGACTGACTGACACAGAGAAAGGGAGAGAGCTGGAGTGACTGACTGAGTGACTGACTGACTGACTGATACAGAGAAAGGGAGAGAGCTGGAGTGACTGACTGACTGAGTGATTGACTGAGTGATTGACTGAGTGATTGACTGAGTGACTGACTGAGTGACTGACTGAGTGATTGACTGACTGACACAGAGAAAGGGAGAGAGCTGGAGTGACTGACTGACTGAGTGATTGACTGACTGACTGACTGACTGACACAGAGAAAGAGAGAGAGCTGGAGTGACTAAGAGGCCTTAACATAAGTCAGCGGTGATGTAATGATTGTCGTCTTAGTTTTCATGCTTTGTTGTTCGAGGTCTTATTGCATCTTGTATTTCAGAATGAGTTCATGTGTTGGTGTAAGTGGATGCTGGAGCAGCTCTGATGTGGTGTCCTTTGTGGCTTCTCGGCTGGGAGCTTCGCTTCGCATCGAGCTACAGTCGTAATCGCTGCAGTGATGTCTGTGTATCTGTTGTGAAAGCCAGCTGTTTCTGTGCCTGTTAAAGTGGTTAAAAAAACAGGCCTGGGTTTGGAAAGCTGGTCTTGGACCAATGCAAAACAGCGCACTCTTCCTGGAATATGAACACAATGTGTGGTCCACATTCCTCCATCCTGACTTTAATCCCACAGATGATGGAGCGCTCCAAAACTTCAGGGCTTTCATGCTAATGTGACAAATGCTGTAGAAATAACTGTCAGTTGTTAATTTATGTTGTGTTGGTGGCAGCAGTGCTTTTGTTTTCACACACACTGGGTTGTGCAGCCACAAAGCCAAAGATTGTAGAGCCAATAACCAGTAATAATATTGGGTTTCCGTGCAATTCCCAGTGCCAGTGTTTTCCTGCCTGTCTCCTGTAAGAGGGATAAATGGTGAGCACGAATTAGCCGCCGCTCCTCTGTTCTCAAAGCGTTCTCACGTTACAGTTTGAGCATGCTGGCTGGATTTCTCCACAAGCCTGTCTGAACTTGGTGTTTTCCTGAAGTTGGTGTTGACCTCAGATGAGGTCAGCTTCTTTTGCATTTCTTGCATTTCTGGTTTTCTCGCCAGTCTCTCATCTCACTCTTTTCTGTTTTGTTTTTTTTTTTTCCTGCAGGAAGCCTCGTCCTGTCTCCCAGCTGGTAGCACAGCAAGTAACGCAGCAGTTTGCTTCGCCCACTCATCCCAAGAAAGAGAAGAGAGAGAAGACGGATAAGGAGAAAAATGAAAAGGAACCCATGCTGAAAAGGAATAACCACAAGAAAATGAGGTGCATCCTTTTTTTCCCCACCCATGTCTGCTTGATTGGGACACGTTTCCCCTGTCACAGCCATGAAGTTACAGTGTACAGTGCAGGAATCTGTTAATCCAGACTTTGAATCCAGTTTCCGGTCGTTAACTGAGTGGTTGATTTGATCTTAGCTGGACTTGACCTCCACTTTAATGATTCCCCTGCTTCAGTGTTGCTCCTTTGATGAAAGGCTTGGCAGTTAGCTGGTAAGTGGAATAATGAGTGAGAACAGGGGAAACACAGAACTTCACAGTTCAGTGGTTCTCAGGGATTAGAAAAATGGATTAAGGTTTATGATGTATGATGCATTTCAATTTTCTACATTGCACTAACTGTTTTTTAGAGCCTTTTATAGAGCGAATAAGATCAGGGTGAATCCAGAGTAGCAGCAGCCAAGTGGATGGACAGTAGGGATAGAAATTTCAGTCAAGTTTGAATTTGTAAGACATTATTAGAAATATATTTGACTTTTAAGGCCAGTAGGGTGAAATCACCACTATATATCCCACTGTTCCTGCACAGTATTAAGACCAGTAGGTGACGTGCATCTTGAAATTTACTCTGAGGAAGGTGTTTATCTTAAGTCTTGAAGATGAACAGACAAATACCGATCATCTGTTTTCACCTCACCAGCCTGGCCACGCCGTATTTCACCTCATTAGGGTTAGTTAGCCCATGACTAATGATAAAATTATGTTGAAAGATGTTGAAAATTCTATTCCTTGAAATCTGTCTGAGTAGAATGTAAAAGATCTGTTTATTGCCACTTTCTGCATTGTTTCCTGTGTGCTGAAGCTGCGCTCTGGTACTATCTGCTACCCAGCACCAGAGGGTTTCTGGCCGCGATGCTTCTCGTCCACTGTATGGTAGCTGCAACAATTTTCTCTGCTTCCTTCCATGGACAGAACAGATAAGAAATTCTGACGAAAATGGTGGAATATGCACTCACCAGCCACTTTATTAGGTGCTAGTAAAAGGCTGGACCCCCTTTTGCCTTCAGAACTGCTTTAATTCTTCATGGCAGGTTTTCATCAAGGTGTTGGAAACGTTCCTCAGAGATTCTGGTTGGTTATTTGAGTTCCTGTTGTCTTTCTATCATCTGGAACCAGTCTGCCCATTCTCCTCTGACCTCTCACATCAACAAGGCATTTTCGTCCGCACAACTGACCGCTCACTGGATGTTTCCTCTTTTCAGACCGTTCTCTGTAAACCCTAGAGATGGTTGTGTGTGAAAATCCCAGATCAGCAGTTTCTGAAATACTCAGACCAGCCCGTCTGGCACCAACAACCACGCCACGTTCAAAGCCCCTTAAATCCCCTTTCTTCCCCGTTCTGATGCTCGGCCTGCACTTCAGCAAGTCATCTTGACCACCTCTGCATGCCTAAATGCAGTGAGCTGCGGCCGTGTGATTGGCTGATTAGCCATTTGTGTTAACAAGCAACTGAACAGATGTTTCTGAGCAAGTAAAGACGGAGAGAAGTTAATTTGCAAATTTTTTTTTTAACTTGCATGACTTTCTAACTCATCTCTAATAGGTAAGTCTGTTGTTCTGGCAAATGAAGCTATGTGGTCCACCGCTATGCTGTGCATACAACTACATATAGTTTGGTTGCAGGTGAGGTGTGTTAGTGGTATTTATGCTCCTTAAGTGGCTCAGCCTAAGCCAAGTGTTTGGATTCCTTTTCTTTCAAGGTTTGTGATGGCATTGAAATGAGGGTACTACTCTCTTCTTGCCTCCCACAAGACGGCTGTTATTTAATCGGTCCCTGGGGTTTGTGCTTCTGGTTACATTTAAAACCAGTTTATCCAGCCATAAAGCCACGGTCCCACTGGACTGTCGCTTTGCTATATTCTTCACCAGGGTGGAGCCAAAAGTCAGGCTGGTATGTGAGATCTTGATCTATTGTAGTTTGTTGAAGAAATGACTGAGGAGCAGTTTCTCCTGTAGTATACAGTCATATGCAAAGTTTGAGCACATCCTGACCATTGACGCTTTTATGTAAAATGTTCATGTAACAACATTAAATATAAAACGTGCCCTGTGCACAGGCCACACTGTATGTCTTTTTTCCAATGTGTTACAGCGAAAAAATGAACCCCACAGAAGTCTTTCCATGTCCCTGCTCCACAGGCCCAGGTTGAAAAACGTGGACAGGAGCAGTGCTCAGCACCTGGAGGTGACTGTGGGCGACCTGACGGTCATCATCACAGACTTTAAAGAGAAAACCAAGCCCTCATCCAGCTCCTCTTCTAGCGCCACCTCAGCAGACCACCACAGCCAGAGCGGCTCCAGCTCCGACAACACAGAGAGAGGGTTCTCCCGCTCCTCGTCGCCCCGGGGGGAGGCCTCTTCAGTTAATGGAGACGCCCATTAAGAGCAGACCCTGTAGCAGACCCCTAACCCCCTCGCACCCGACTGTTCACTTTGCACCTCAACATGCACAGGAGTTTGTGTGTGTGTGTGTGTGTGTGTGTGTGTGTGTGTGTGTGTGTGTGTGTGTGTGCGTGTGCGTGTGCACCAAGACTTACTGCAAGATACAGACTGACGCACCACCATCAAACCACCACCACCACCCCCACAGGATTAAAGCCCAGGAACTGCCAGGACTGAATGCTCCTGCTCTGTTACAACACAGTCCGTATGTTCCAACACCTACTGGGTCCGCTCCAGTGAACTGTTGGCTACTTTTTACAGGACTTTGATGATGATGATGATGATGGTTAATTGCAACAAGGCCACAATTGACTGACAGTACAGCGCCAATATGACATGATAGTATTATGCATCAAACCAGTGTTACCTGTCAGTTTGCATTTGAACACAGACATCCATCTCCTTTTGTCTTGCGTACTAATGTGGCATGGTTGGGTTTTTTTTTTTTTCCTTTCGTTTTCAGAAACCAGCGCGGGGGGCCGGGGGGGCGGGGGATTAAGCGTAATGCCTTTCTATAATTGTACAGTTTGTTAACTAACTGTTGATAACTAACTGTGGTAGCAACAGGATTCTTTCTCACTTGTTTATTGCACCTGCTGGCACTTGGTGTGGTTTTCATGAGAGGGGGAAAAAAGTAGTTTTTGTTATTTGTCGTTTTGTTTTTAATATCTGGATTTGAGAGAATCGTTTTAGTTCGTCCTTCCACCCACATGTACTGTAATGTGTTAGAACATCTTGGTTCTTCTCATTAAGATGGTGAAACAAATCAAGAACATTTATTGGGAAACATGGGGAAATGTATTTGTAAAATGTTGACTTTGCTTATTCCATCCTTTATAATGAGCAGTGGTATATAAATATATTGCGGTATAGGAATTATCTCTTAATAAAATGTACTATTTAGACTCCCTACTGTATGTGTTTCAGTTGATGGGGGGGGTCACAACACGGGTGCCATGCCTGTTTGCATGTATTTCTGGGTGGTTTTTCTCTCTAATTTGTTTCACTGCTCACCCTTGGAATAAATGTGAAGAATGTTTTAAAATGATCATAAAAGTGGTAAGAAACTTAGGCTAAAAGCTTTAAAAGCTTAGGCTTTTATTGTCCCTTCGATGAAGGGAAATTTCACCCATTCTTTTATACGTTCTGCATAACTGTTGTAAACCGGGTCCGAGTATTTTGATGTGAAGTGGTAGAGAATTGTACCAAATCAGATTCCTTTACAGTGGTGGTGATGGGAATCAGGGGTTAAGCTGGCTACAGCACAAATATAATCATTTTATTTACTGTCCAAAACCACCAGTGAACCTGCACCCATGTGCTTTACGCATAATGTGGATGGTGGTTTTCTTTGGGGACTGTTTTGCCTTGCGCCGACTTCTATGTACCTCGCCACAAGGAATGGATATGATGGATAAAACAATGGTTTTACTTTCTACATAGTGCACTGTGTAAATCTTAATGGCTGTTGCATCAGAACTGTACATATATATGCAACTAATAGCCATTTTGACACTGTGCACACAATTCTGTACTGGCGCTGGAAGAACATGGAAGAACCCAAAATTTCACATCTTGCCTAGTGCACTCTACACTCTCAGAAATACAGGTAAACTCAGTAAACGGCCACTGGGGCAGTAGCCCTCTTCACGCTGGGGTCGTACCCTCAGTACCTTTAGTCAGGGGACATAATTGTGCCATAATGTATTGAAATTATATTCTAAATTGTATTGACTCCACACCCTGTCTTGTCTCCAGGCTTTTTATTTTGCTGTTCTGTTTTAAAACGTTGTTATGAAAAGGTCCAAATGCATTCTTTTCCACTAGGAAAAAATGAGGTACAGATTTGGACCTTAAAACCACTGCTGTACCTTTTGAGGGAATGTTTACATTGTACCTTGATGACCGAAAAATGTACCTGCACAGAATCTTTTTAGAGCCATTTGAGATCCAGAAAATGCCTGTCTAACTTGGAGGCGTTAAAGGGGAATTCTACTGAATTTTCTAAATTTCTGTACAGTTAGATGGTTAAGATGAAACAGAGCCATTCGGGGTGTTTTGATGTGAAATGCCCAGTTCTACAGAAATTTAAGAAGCGTTCACAATGTTGCGGATAGGAGCATCTGAGGTGTTTATAGCTTCTAAAAGCTCCCTCACAAATCATTATTAAGCGAAACGGTTGTGAATACACTGCATGATGCCCGGGATGTTGTTTTGTGAGTAAGTTTTGAGGTTATGAATATGACATTGAAATTGTTTTCGTTATTGTTGTTCATTCATGCCAGGATAATGTGTTCTAACGCAAAATATCTCCGATTTTTGTTTGATTACTATTATTTTACTATTATGAACATGACATAAAATTTGCTGAAATTTTGAAAAAAAAAATCTGGAATTCCCCTTTAAGCACTTCAGATGTCTGAGTGCTATGACCACCACCGTGAGCAGTTCTCTGGGAATTTCTCGAGAGCGGAGAATTTCACATCCAACCACTATGAATGACACTGCAGAGCGGATAATCGTATCTTAAACTTTTAATCACGCAGAAACTGGAAAATTGGATGAATTCCTTGTCAAGTCGTCTGCTTTGAGAAATACCCCTGGTGTATCTTCATGAGGCCTTTTGGTTAATCGTGCAGGAGCGCTGTAGGCTTGACCTTTCTGTCCAGCAGCACTGCTGTGTCTGATCCACTCTTAGCAGCACAAAACACACTAACACACCATGTCAGTAGCCACGTTTACATGCAGCGTTAATAATCCGACTAATAGCTCAATCGGAATAGAATACGTCCATGTAAATACCTCAATCGGAATAGACTAATCCGATTGAGGCCAATCGGAATACAATTTATATCCGATTCAACGAGGTGGGTAAACCTCTAAATAATCCGTTAAATAGAAGATGGAAGGTGGAAGAATGTTCTGCGCATGCTCGGCGCGTCATAGCAAAAGGTTTATACCGGTCAACACGGCGGAGCAGAAACTGGTCAGCAGAGGAGACGAGGTTTATACTCTGAGCTTTAAAAGACGGCGGTGGGACGGACGTCCAGCTTATGTGTCTCAGAGCACGACGTCTTCCTTTATAAGTGCATGTGAAGGACGTTTCTATGAGTCTGACGTCAGTTTAAAGCCATTAAAAACACAAGCACTGCTCACTGCTGCTCATCTCACCCTGACTGGACCTCACGTGATGTTCGCTGTCATGGTAACGTTCACTCTTCTGGTAGTCCACACATGCGTGTCATTCTGCATCGGATTACTTGTAGTGAACATGTAAACAAAGATTTTCATCAGCTTGTTGAGCAGAGTGAGCATAAACACCTCAGTCTGAGTCTATTCGGATTGTATTCGATCGGATTGGCAAAATTCTTTGCATGTAAACACAGCTAATGTCACTGCAGTGCTGAGAATGTTTCAGCACTTAAATAATGCCTGCTCTGTGGTGGTCCTCATCACGGTGATTCACTGGTGAAAGAAGGATAACAGAGAAACAGATGGACTGCAGTCTGTAACTGTAGAACTACAGAGTGCAGCTATACAGTAAGTGGAGCTGATAAAGTGGAAAAAGAGAGGAGAAACATGGAGGTGGTTTACAACCCCAATTCTAATGAAGTTGGGACGTTGTGTAAAACATAAATAAATAACAGAAAACGATGAATTGCAAATCCTTTTCAACTTATATTCAATTGAACACACTACAAAGACAAGATATTTAATGTTCAAATGGATAAACTTTATTATTTTTTGTAAATATTCACTGATTTTGAATTTGATGCCTGCAACATGTTCCAAAGAAGTTGGGACAGGGGCAACAAAAGACTGGGAAAGTTGAGGAATGCTCAAAAAACACCTGTTTGGAACATTCCACAGGTGAACAGGTTAACTGGAAACAGATGAGTGTCATGATTGGGTATAAAGGGAGCAGCCCTGAAAGGCTCAGTCGTTCACAAGCAGGGACGGGCGAGGTTCACCACTTTGTGAACAACTGCGTGAGCAAATAGTCCAACAGTTTAAGATCAATGTTTCTCAACGTCTAACTGCAGGAATTTAGGGGTTTCATCATCTACAGTCCATAATATCATCAAAAGACTCAGAGAATCTGGAGAAATCTCTGCAGGTAAGCGGCGAGGCAGAAAACCAACACTGAATGGCCGTGACCTTCGACCCCTCAGGCAGCACTGCATTAAAAACCTACATCATTCTGTAACGGATATTCCCACATGGGCTCAGGAACACTTCAGAAATCCACTGTCAGTGAACTTAGTTCGTCGCTCCGTCTACAGGTGCAAGTTAAAAGTCTGCCATGCAAAGCGAAGCCACATATCAACACCACCCAGAAACGCCGCCGGCTTCTCTGGGCCGAGCTCATCTGAGATGGACTGACGCAGAGTGGAAAAGTGTCCTGTGGTCTGACGCGTCCACATTTCACACTGTTTCTGGAAATCATGGACGTCGTGTCCTCCGGGCCAAAGAGGAAAAGGACTGTCCTAATTGTTTTCAGCGCAAAGTTCAAAAGCCAGCATCTCTGATGGTGTGGGGGGTGTTAGTGCCCATGGCAGGGGTAACTGGCACATCTGTGTGACCCCATTAATGCTGAAAGGTACGTACAGGTTTTGGAGCAACATCTGCTGCCATCCAAGCAGCGTCATTTTCAGGGACGTCCTGCTTATTTCAGCGAGACGACGCCGAGCCACATTCTGCACGTGTTACAACAGCGTGGCTTCGTAGTAAAAGAGTGCGGGTACTAGACTGGCCTGCCTGCAGTCCAGACCGTCTCCCATTGAAAATGTGTGGCGCATTATGAAGCTCAAAATACGACAGCGGAGCCCCCGGACTGCTGAGCAGCTGAAGCTGGACATCAAGCAGGAATGGGAAAGAATTCCACCTACAAAGCTTCAACAATCAGTGTCCTCAGTTCCCAAACGCTTATTGAGTGTTAAAGGAAAGGTGATGTAACACAGTGGGAAACACGCCGCTGTCCCAACTTCTTTGGAACGTGTTGCAGGCATCAAATTCAAAATGAGTGAATATTTGCAAAAAACAATAAAGTTTATCCGTTTGAATATTAAATATCTCGTCTTTGTAGTTTATTCAACTGAATATAGGTTGAAGAGGATTTGCAAATCATTGTATTCTATATAAAAGTTATGGCTGAGTAAGAGTATTTGTGGACCAGCAGCCACAGTGGGGGACACCCCAAGTCTACTAGGGTCCCAGGAGTGGGGGATGGTGCTGAAGTGAGGCGTGTAGTGGAGACTGCAGGGTGGAGTGTTAGCCACTTGGCATGTGTTGTGTAGCCACAGACGGACATGTAGTCTCTGCTGTGCAGGATTTTCCAGGTTTCGGGCTCGTGTGTGAGGAACAATGCGGAGATATGTGCAGGCTCTGGCCGTGTGCGCGGTGTTTGCCCTGCTCTCCGTCCTCTACGTGCTCAGCGAGCTCCGCGCTAACAGAGCAGCAGCTGCCCCGAGACTGTCCCCCTCACAGGCCAACGGGCGCCAGACGAAGCAGAGCCAGTCTCACGGAGAGCCTCGCAGAGACGGCAGGTAGGGTCGTTTATCATCTGGGTGACCACGACTGCAAACCCACCGCTAAACCGGCGTTTCGAATCCCGACCCGCAGTGAAAGCGGCTGAAATGAGGCGTGTTTTAATCGCGGCCTGCTATGGTTCTGCTTTCCTGGGCTCTGTTACTCTGTCACGGTTTGAGTAAGGCCACTAATACGGCCAACATGCGGTCGCAGCATCGCCAGACTGAGACTTCAGCTCTGACGTGTGGTCATGAGTCTGAGTCTGACCCCGAGCGAGTTACGAGACAGGACGTTCCTGCTCCTGGAGGAAAACTAGGCTGACCCTGACCGCCCTTAGTCAGAAATCACAGCTTTTCAGACGCTTTCAGACGTTGTTTGTGATTTTTCGCACGTCTGGATTCGCCCATTTACACACTTAACACGTGTAGTACATCACATAGGCCCGTATTCACAATGACACATTTACCAAGTGTTCAGGTTGTCTCTTGTGATCACATTCACAGTGGCACATGTGATCAATTCATGTGGTCACAGATGTTGTGAGTGATCACTGTCATGTACCAATGGGAATGTGATCACGTGATAAATTCATGTGGTCACAGATTAGTCACATTGTTGTGAGTGATCACATCTTCCTGTCATGTACCAATGGGAATGTGATCACGTGATAAATTCATGTGGTCACAGATTAGTCACATTGTTGTGAGTGATCACATCTTCCTGTCATGTACCAATGGGAATGTGATCACGTGATAAATTCATGTGGTCACAGATTAGTCACATTGTTGTGAGTGATCACATCTTCCTGTCATGTACCAATGGGAATGTGATCACGTGATAAATTCATGTGGTCACAGATGTTGATTGCATCTTTCGTCTTTCCGTCATGTGATCACATCCCCATGATGTCAGATTTTTACTTATGAATGTGTTTTTTTTTAGAAAGAACTTCTGATCCCATGTAACAGACGTGTGAGTTTTCTGTAAGGACCGCATGCTGTAGTGGTCAAGTCACATTTATTTGTAGCGCTTTTTACATCGGATGTTGTCACAAAGCGGCTTCACAGAATTCCAGTAAAGACAAAGTTTTAACAAGAATGTAAAACTCCCAGGTGAGCAAGCCAGGGGGCGCCAGTGGCAAGGAGAACCTCCCTCAGAGCTGAGGAAGGACCCTTGGGAGGAACCAGGCTCACCAGGGGGGACCCGTCCTCCTCTGGTCAGACTACCTACAGAGTTATTGTACTACTAAAATTAATAGCAGTAGTATTAGTAGTAGGAATAGCTGGGAGTCTATGAGAACATCAGTGTAGGGTGGGCAGCTAGTCCAAGGTAGGTGGTGGTAGCTGGGGCGTGGGCAGCTGGTCTGAAGTGGGCAGCAGGAGGGCTCAGCAGTCAGTCATCCATTAGTGTCCGGCTGCACATGTGGGCGGTCGTATACTCTGAAAAAAAGCAGGGAGAGGGAATTAGTTTTATTCTATCCGTTTGTACATAAACAGGGAATGTCAACCTTTCCAGAGTGTGGCTAACGACTCCGGCAGATCTGACTATGACAGCTTAACTAACAGGAGAGAACCAGAAGGACACACAGAAACAGTCTGGCATCCCTCCGCTCCACCATCCACAAACCTGAGTGACCGCGTGCGAGCAGCGGGACGACAGCACCAGCGTCTCAGTTTACTATAATTCCCTGTGTCCATGGACCCCTGGATCTGCTGCCTTTATCTAAGGGGGAACATTAGCTACCAAAAGCTAAACTGAACAGTGAGTTTTCAGCCTAGTCTTAAAGACTGAGACTGTGTCTGAGTCCCGAACAGTTTCTGGGAGATCATTCCAGAGTTTGGGGGCTTTATAAGAAAAAGCTCTTCCCCCAGCTGCAGCCTTAGGAATTCTGGGAACTATTAATAAGCCAGCGCTCTGTGATCTGAGTGGTCGTGATGGCTCATAATGAGAAATAAGGTCTTGCAGGTATTCAGGAGCGAGACCATGTAGAGCTTTATAAGTCAATAAAAGGATTTTATAATCAATACGGAATTTAACAGGCAGCCAATGAAGTGATGATAGCCCTGGACTGATATGATCAGATGTTCTAGTTTTAGTGAGGACCCTGGCTGCGGCGTTTTGGACTAGTTGGAGTTTGTTTAAATTCCTGCTCGTGCATCCTGACAGTAGCGTGTTACAGTAGTCTAGCCTAGAAGTAATAAAGGCGTGTACTAGTGTTTCTGCATCACGCAGGGACAGGGCATTTCTGATCTTGGCGATGTTGTGAAGATGTAGAAAAGCTGTCCTAGTGATGCCGCCTGTGTGTTGATCGAATGATAAATCTGAATCTATTATAACGCCGAGATTTTTTGCTGCTGATCCAGGTGTGGCTGGAAAGTCGGCAAGATTTAGGATTAAATCTGGTGATTTACTTCTTGCTAATTTTGGACCCAGGATCTTTCTAGGAGAATATTGTGGTCTATTGTATCGAAAGCCGAGCTGAGGTCAAGTAGCACTAAGAGAGATATGTGGCCTTGATCAGAGGCAAGAAGATCATTAGTTATCTTAACTAGAGCGTCTCAGTGCTGTGGTGTGGCCTGAATCCAGACTGAACTTTTTCATATATATGGTTCTGGTGTAGATATGAACTAAGTTGTTGGGTCACAGCTTTTTCTAAGATCTTAGATATGAATGGTAAGTTAGAAACAGGCCTGTAATTTTTATAACTTATCATTTTTTTAGCTTTGGGTACGTGGCCCAGGCTAAGGGACGGGTTTACTATAGTTAAAAGAGGGTTTATAATGACTGGCAGGACTTCTTTGAGTGATTTTGAGGGAATTGCATCGAGTGTGCAGGTTGTGCAATTTGCAGAAGAGATAATCTTCTCTAGCTCCAGCTGTGGGAGTGGGTGAAAAGGTTTCCAGGCTTTTTTCTACAAGTGTGTTTTGTTTTATATCAGCCAAGTCAGATGACAGCCGAGTTGGATTAAATAATGCGGGTTGAATTTTTTGTCTAATATTTTCAGTTTTATTATTAAAGAAGTCCATAACAGCCTCACTGGTGAGAGTCGCTGTAGTTTCTGGTTCAGTACCTGCCTGATTTTTCATGATTCTGGAAATCACACAAAACAGAACTCTTATATTTATTATTCTCGATCAGCGAGGCCAGATATGCTGAGCGAGCTTTAGTGAGAGTCTATCCTCTATAAGGCCGGCCTTCCTGGCAGAGTGGGACACTTCCAACTTGGTCGATCGCCATTTCCGCTCTAGTTTCCCAACTGTTTGTTTTAAGCTACGGGTTGTATCGTTGCACCATGGGGTGATTTTCATTTTGGTCTCTCCTCTTTAACACTTTCAGTTCACCTTGGGAGCAGCTTATCGATTAGTTCCTTGTTTTACAGCGCTGTGAAAAAGTATTTGGTAATTTAAATCAAACACTCAGACACACCTGATTACCTGACCATCGGTCAAATGCAAGGTTTAGTGGGTGTGTCAGGTGAGTAGGGAAACCAAACTGTGCTGGACGCCAGCCCTCCAGGACTAGAGGTCTCCAACTGTACACCAGCAGTCGACCTGCAAGTTACGTTTTTGTAATTAAGTGAGTAATAAGTGTGTTTTTGTATGTCAACATAGTCGTGCGCACCAGTTTGGATGTCATGACAATGTTTTGTTGCTTTTGGAAGTAAAAATAAGTTAACACGTCTCTACAGTGAACACACCTCTGCATATTTTAATGCACATTCCCTGTTTATTTAACTGGGAGAAAAAAATAAATCATAAAATATAAAATTCCTGTGCAAAAATTATTGGAAAAAATAACATAAAATATGCAATATGTTGAGAAAAAATAGAAGTTATGCTGTAAAATGTTCCCTGTAGAGGATGCCTTCACTCATTTTTACTTAGAAAATCAACAAAATGTGTATTTTTTTGACCAAAGGTGTTTCAAATTTTACTGTACACGTGTATCCAGTGCATTTTAAATGCCCGGTGCTGGTGGGTATTAGTGGTTTGCCCTCTGTCCCTTGTGGTTTACAGCATAAAGCGTGTGTCATGAATGTAGGCCACCTCTTTGCAGAAATGCTGCGCAGAAATCAGTTTCAGCTGGAAAGCGAGGAGAGGAGATGATGCATCTGGCAGTGGTGGCTTGTGGGACGAGACAGGAGGAAGCTGTCAGCCTGCTCAAGTCTGCAGTCATACTGAGTCAAAGAGCGATGAGGTTTCATATATTTGCTGAGGATCAGCTGCAAAGCCATATAAAGACAGCTGTGAGTAGCGTTTCATCTCCTTGTTTAAGCACACGCTGAACTATATTAACCATTGGTTATAAATGCTACTGTAAACTTTATCATACTCTTTATATAGAGAGTGTCTCATTCTGTCCAGTTACTGAGTAACAGTGTTGCTTATTACATGAACAAGTTTAAAATTCCCCGAATCTTGTTTTTATATTCGGTGCACGCTGTTCAGTCTGTGACCTGTAGTCTGAGCAGAATCAAGACCGTTCTGGCTCGGAAGTAACTAATATTCCTCATATGCAGCTGGACTCTTGGCCTGACTTCATCAGGCAGAAGTTCAGCTACGCTGTGCATCCGGTCTCCTTCCCCAGCCAGCACCAGCGAGAGTGGAGCAAGCTTTTTAAACCCTGTGCATCACAGAGACTTTTCCTGCCTGTAAGTCCACTTTCTAGTCCTTGTGAGTGAGGCATGCATTTAATTCATGGTGTTTGGCCTGCAGTACAGTTGACAGGGTTTTTATACCTACAATACTGAGCAAAAGTGAGACCACTCTTCATTAATTCAGTTTCCATGCAGAGTGACCACAAAGCACTTATTTATGAGATATGTCAGAGGAGTTAATATAATCACCCCCTTTATTATAAAGAAGGTCAAAGTCAAAGGAAAATAAGCGAAAAAGCAGGAGTTTCCGAAACTGAAGTTCCAAAAATGATTAAACGATGTAGAGAAAATTAGACTCGGACGATTTAGACCACCAAACCTGTCCACCGTCAGATAAACAGCAAAGTTTTGATCTCTGGGAGAAAATCGAGCTTCACTCTTGCTTCACATCCATCCTTCCACTGTAAGAAGAGCAACTCAACACTATGAGTCTGAAAGGATGTGTAGCTGAAAAGATCCTGAACTGTGAAAAAGAAAATGGACACACAGAAGAAAATTTGCAGATCTAGAGGAGGAGAATAATAGACTGACCGCCCCGGTCCAAACCTCAGCATCTCTGAATGTGGGGTCCTGTAGTCAAAGTTTATCAAACTGTAAATGTTCTGTATATTTGATTGCTGAAAATCATGGGTTGCAAGTTTTTCCCGACCCCTCACTCTTGTCTTCAGATGATTCTAACAGAGGTGGACTCCCTGCTGTATGTGGACACGGACGTGCTGTTCCTGCGGCCTGTGGAGCTGCTGTGGGAGCTTTTCACGCAGTTTAACTCCAGCCAGCTGGCGGCGATGACCCCGGAGCACGAGGAGCCACGCATTGCCTGGTACAGCCGCTTCGCCCGCCATCCATATTACGGAACGACAGGCATCAACTCTGGTGTCATGCTGATGAACTTGACCCGAATGAGGCGGGCCCTGTTCAAGGTGAATGTTGTCAGTATTGTGTAACTACCACTAACATCCACAAGGTGGTGGTGGAGTTCAGTTATAACTCCACATGTGCTTATGATTTAAATACCCTGTTAAATAAATAATACATGTTTTGTGTAATCCCTGTGCGTGAACAGAATGACATGACGGCAATTGGTCTGCACTGGGAGGAACTCCTGGTGCCCCTGCTTCACAAATATAAACTAAACATCACCTGGGGAGACCAAGACCTCATTAACATCATCTTCCATCATAACCCTGGTAGGCCTCACAACGCTTCAGTTGGAATTCCACTGATTTTTCGGAGTAATTTAATCATAACGATGTACACGAAGTAATTTAAAGTGCTTGGACAGGAGGGTAAGCCATTCTGGAGAACCTTACCAGATCAGAAAGGTTCACAGCAGTGGTAACAGGAACCCGGGGTCGTGTTGCAGAAGATTCTTAAGTCTGGAACCTGATCCATTTAGTCACCATGACCGCTTCAGTTAGGACTGAACTCAGGACAGAACAACAGTATTACAGAAACTTGACAGAACCTCGTAAATTCTGTCTTAACTTTAACCCCAGAGCTCTCTTTAACTTTCGTTATAACCAGCCGTTAGTGTCATTTTATGCAGTGACAGGCAGCCCAGTTCACTATAACTAGCTTAATGACACTACATTTAGCTGCATTAACAAAAGGGTCGTTCTGACTTATGAGGGTGTGTTAAACATCCCATACACTGCAGAACCTCCACCTCTCCACCTCCTCCAATGACCTTTGTGTGTTAATGTTGATAAACTCATTAGATTAAAATATTACAGTGGTGGTGGTGAATACCGAGGAGACAGAGCTGAACCCGCGTCTGAAGCGTTTGGGAAACTGAAACTGAAACTGAAACTGGCATCACTCTGAAAAGCATGAAGCGCGGTCACGATACTCTTAATTTCGAGTTTGTCGCTCTTTAGTTTAGTTTGACTTTATTACATCAGTAACAGGTGCTAATATTAGGTGCTGTCTGACTAACGAACTTGTTTATTTGGATTTCATGTTTACGTTTCACCTGAGTGCGTATGGTCAGCTGCTAGGTGACCGACATGACTGTCGACTCCGATTAAGTAGGTTAAGGTTTCCTAACCTGAGACAGGCTGCGATGCTGTAAAATAAGATTCCTAAATGATGGTTTGCGTCTATAATACGAATACGATCTTAAGCCGAAAAGACGTTAATGGTAATACATTCCCGGATGCCTGAGAAATAGTTGTAGCGGAATTTTTCAGAAGGATTTAGCCTCAAATGTGTTTTTAAAAGCCATTCATGGTTAAGATGTACATGCATGGCTTTAAATGCATTTTTTTATTTGTCTTACAGCAAATCTATTCCAGCTCAAGCTCATTTTATAAGTTTACTTCTAAGTTGCTTCGGCACACAGTACTTCAGCACTGTCACTACTATATCAGTGTTACTGCTGTGCTGAGAACGAATATCTGGTCAGCAGTGGTCCTGTGATGGTCACTTTCTGTTGATATATCAAGGTAGAGTGGTGAGTGTGAAACAATGCATCAACAATGAGGTTACAGTCAGTCCAAAACGGTCAGTGAGGTTCAAGGCAAACAAATATTTTGATGGTCCACTGAAACTGAGTGCAATGGATTATATTAAATCTGACCCTGACCCTGACCATAGTGGTGTTGACAGTCAACTCCCACCAGAAAGTTTGTTAATAAGTATTGGATCTATAAATCGTTTATAGGGGGCCATCAAAATAAAGTCTGACCCAATAATTTCATTTGCATTAATGGTGGCGAGCGGAAATTTAAGCCTTAATTCTTAGAAAGAAATGCCATTATTTTATTTATTTATTTTTTATCACAACAGAGAAGCTGCTGGTGTTCCCATGCCACTGGAACTACCGTCCTGATCACTGTATCTACGGCAGTAACTGCAGCCCAGCGGAGCAGGAAGGGGTGTTTGTTCTTCATGGGAACAGGGGCGTGTTCCACAGTGAGAAACAGCCTGCGTTCAGGGCTGTGTATGAAGCCGTTAGACAGGTGAGAGATACACCGTCCTTTCTGAGGTTCTGCAGAATTAATTAATGGCACGATTAGTAGTTTAGTGATACTTTTTCTTTTTTTTAATCCCACAAACGGGGAAATTCCACCTCTGCATTTAACCCATCCGTGAAGTGAAACACCACATACACACTACTGAGCACACACACTAGGGGGCAGTGAGCACACTTGCCCGGAGCGGTGGGCAGCCCAATCCGCAGTGCCCGGGGAGCATTTGGGGGTTAGGTGTCTTGCTCAAGGACACCTCAGTCATGGACTGTCGGCTCTGGGGATCGAACCGGCGACCTTCCGGTCACAGGGCCAGCTCCCTAACCTCCAGCTCGTTGATGTTAGAGCTTGGAATATTTATCCATACAGTCTGTGTGTGTTTGATAGCTTATTTCTGCCTGCCCCTATTGACCCTTTAAAGGTCATTTTAAAGTAGTTTTCTCATAACGGTTGTTAGATTAACCAGGAACAC
Source organism: Pygocentrus nattereri (assembly GCF_015220715.1). Taxonomy (NCBI): domain Eukaryota; kingdom Metazoa; phylum Chordata; class Actinopteri; order Characiformes; family Serrasalmidae; genus Pygocentrus; species Pygocentrus nattereri. The sequence continues at coordinate 40,971,391 of NC_051221.1, read as the reverse complement.
AGTTGGCTCTCTGAGTGTGAAACGACTGTGTTGAGCTGCTGGTGAGCAATGCAGAGCAAAAAAAAGTTCAGTTCACACCTTTTGACTTGCTTGCCAACCTGCGAAGAAGTAAATCAAATTTCCAGTTTTGTAAATCATAAACATTTCCATTTAAAATGTATTCAATCCGGATATTGAAGGAAAAGCAGGGACCTCCAAAACAGGTGGAAGTTCCATTTTATGGTTGCTGTGAAAAGGGGGGTGAAACAGTTACGCTGTAGTTGAGGTGGCATTTATCTTCTGTTCTTCTCTTCTCGTTTTCTCCGTGTAGTACTCCTTTTTAGAGGATTTGGTAAACTCCTTCTGGTTGCCCTTGGAGGAGAAGCTGAATGAGACCACTCACACGTACTGTGGAAAAATCAGTCATCTCTTTACCAAGACGCTGAGCCAAACCTCAAGATCCACCCAGAGAACCACTTCACCAGGCCACGGAAACCAAGCTTAATATATGCTGCTTTCTCCCACTGGCTTACCATATTAAAGACTGCATGTGCCCTTGGATTTGGTGATTGACATTATGAACTGGATTCATTCAGACCTAAGCTTATACTCCCCTTAACCTTAGATTAAATGGATGGATGGATGAATGCCACTGCACAGTAAGCTCAGCACAGTTAATTGGTTAAAGTCAGATGATCAACGTTGATTTGATATGTGGATGTTTCCTCATCGACCTCCTGTTCAGTAAAAGCAGCCTCGGTTGCTGGACACAGAATGACACATTCTGTAAAACCGGAAGCAGATATTTATAGAATACATCGGTATTTTTAGATTTGGTCAGTTTGCTTCGTCATCGTCTGTTTCTGTTTAAAGGTAAAGCTAAACTTGGTGTAAGCGTTTGGCCCAGGTGAGAAAAGACGGCATGTGGTATGTACAAAACGGTTAAAGTGGCCTTGATTCAGCAGGAACAGAAAAATACTCAGGGATGTAAATGTGTATATTTTTTGCTAAATGGTGTAAATAAAAAGATCTGAAAGTATTTGTGAAATTTCTGATGAGAACATTAAATTGAATGTACTGTTGGTAGTTCTGTCTACACTGTGTGTGCAATTATTAGGCAAGTCTTATTTTTGAGGTTTATTTTTATTAATGACCAACTGCAGCGCTCTCGGTTAATCCAAAATGTTAAACCTCAAACATGAATGTTTAAGAAAGTAAAAGTGAAGTTTTGTTTTTCTTAGGAGAATCTCTATATGTGCCCATTTATTCGGCAACTATACACTGTGTGCACAATTATTAGGCAAGTTAGTATTTTGACCATATTATAAATTTTAGGCATATTTTCAAACTCCAAGCTGGATAAACATGAATGCTTAATGGATTTAAGCATAGCAGGTGATAGCCACCCTTCTCTTCAATAACAGTGATAAGCCGTCCATTCATGGAGTCGGTCAGTTTCTTGATCTGTTGACGATCAACTTTTTGTGCAGCAGCGGCCACAGCCTCCCAGTTCCCAAAGAACTGCCCGCGAGTTCTCAGTTGGGTTCAGGTCAGGTGAGGAAGGGGGCCACGTCATAAGTTCTTCATCTTTAATGCCTTTACTGGCGAGCCATGCAGAGGAGTCCTTGGATGCATGTGATGGAGCATCGTCCTGCGTAAAAATCATCGTCTTTTTGAAAGATGCAGATTCTTCCTGGACCACTGCTTAAAGAAAGTGTCTTCTAAAAACTGGCAGCAGGCTTGGGAGTTGATTTTGAGCCCATCTTCAACCCGAAAAGGTCCAACCAGCTCATCTTTAATAATACCAGCCCATACCAGTACCCCACCTCCACCTTGCTGGCGTCTGACTCGAAGTGGAGCTCTGTCCCGTTACTGATCCAGCCACGGGCCCGTCCATCTGGTCCATCAAGTCACTCTCATTTCATCAGTCCATAAAACCTTTGAAAAATCTGTCCAGATGTTTCTTGGACCAGTCTAGACACTTCAGCTTGTGTCTTGTTCAGTGGTGGTCGGGTTTCAGCCTTCCTTACCTCGGCCACGTCTCTGAGCGCTGAACATCTTGTACTTCTTGATACTCCAGCTAGGCTGCAGTTCTGGAATATGACAGAACTGGAAGATAATGGGTTCCTGGTGGCTTCACACTTGATTCTTCTCAAATCCTTGGCAGTTAATTTGCGTCTTGTTTTCTCAGCAAGTTTCTTGCGACCCTGTTGACTATTTCCAACAAAACGTTTGATGGTTCTGTGACCACGCCCCAATATCTTAGCAATTTCAAGAGTTCTGCATCCCTCTGAGAGACTTCTGGTCATTTTTGACTTTTCAGAGTCAGTTCAATCTCTTTTTGGCCCATTTTGCCTGAAGAAAAAAGCTGCCTAATAATTATGCACACCTTGATATCGGGTGTTGACCTCCTTAGGCCACACCCTCCCTCATTACACAGATACACATCACCTGCTATGCTTAAATCCATTAAGCATTCAAGTTTATCCAGCTTGGAGTTAGAAAATATGCCTAAAAATGATAATATGGTCAAAATACTCACTTGCCTAATAATTGTGCACACAGTGTATATACATTATGCTGGACAAGTGTTTAGACAGTTTGCTGACTTCTGAAAGGCTCAGTTTTTGAGTGATTTTCACAGCTTCTTTTCAGTTCAAGTAAGAAAATGCATGTGTGAAGCTTTTAACGTCCATTTTTTTCTACTACATACTTACAAAAGATAGCTGGAGGTGGCGGAGATGAAGATGCTGAGATTTTCATTGGGAGTGATGAGGATGGACAAGATTAGAAATGAGCAGATCAGAGGGACAGTGAAGGTGGAGCAGTTTGGAGATAAAGCCAGAGAGGCCAGGTTGAGATGGTTTGGACATGTGTTGAGGAGGAATAGTGGAGATATTGGGCAAAGAATGTTGGAGATGGAGCTGCCGGGTAGAAGGAGAAGAGGTAGACCTCAGAGAAGGTTTATGGATGTAGTGAAGGTGGACATGGAGATGGTTGGTGTTAAAGTAGAGGAGGCAGTGGATAGGGCAAGATGGAGGCAGATGATCCGCTGTGGCGACCCCTAAAGGGAGCAGCCAAAAGAAGAAGAAGAAGAACACTTACAAAAGATAGTTCAAGGAGGAAAACCACAACAAATGTTAGATTTTCCAACGACAGAGTGCAAGATGTGACGCAGTTCATTCAGTAAAGTTCGGTCATTATTTAAAGATCTTGTGAGGCTAGGCTGGGAAATGTATGGAGGGGGGGCAGTGTGAGGTTATCTAAGGCTAGAAAATCTACAAAATGTTGATTAAAAATGACTCATTTTCTTATTTTGTTATTATTTTTCATTTTCTCTGTAGTGGTCATAGCAAGAAGCAAACTACAGTTTTTAAAAATGATTTAAAGCAAATGCTTCCCACACATTCTTCACTCCACAGATCCATCTCTACATTTTGGAGATTTATACTCCGGGTTTCCCAGTGTAGCCTCGCAAGTTCTCCGTGGGTTTTAAATTAGTGCCTCTATTTCACTTCATGAACTGTGAGGCATCTTGCATTGTCTTACTGGATTGTCCATCATTTGTTGTGTTTTTCCTTCTTTAAGTGAACCGTGCTGTAGTCTGGGAAACAACCACTAGAGGACAGCATGGGTTCACCTCACAATGAACAGTGCTTGGGAACCTTCACGCTGCCATGAAGACAATGACCACAGCTTTGCTCCAAAAACCTGTACCCTTGGAATGACCACGCCAAAGCTAAACGAAATCACCAAACAGTGACACAATTCTGTTCATGTTCCCTCAAAAACTTTTGTTTTCATCAGTTTGTTCCGCACAGTGTACACATGACGTTACTCCACACGAATGCATCAGTGTGTCTGTGTTAAGTCACCTGAGACCCTGGATGCTCCGTAACGGTGAGCTTCTTGTAGAGGTGCTCGAACAACAGCAAGCTAGGAGAAACACTCTGCCTGTTGCACATTCAAAACTGTAATTAGGGGTAAGACACACAGATACGCACACCGATGAAGAAGTGGTCCGAGTGTATAGGCACTATAAACCATCATCTGTTCTTCAGAAAAGCTCCAAGTTAACCATGATTAAATTTTCTGGAGAAATGCATCCTTTTAAAGTAAAGTGTTGGGCTGATGAGGCCCAAAGCACAAGGTGCAAATCTAACAATATTAACAATAATGTTTTCTAGAAGTGATTAACAGTCCATCCATCCATCCATTTTCTAAGCCGCTTCTCCGTCAGGGTCGTGGGGGGGTGCTGGAGCATATCCCAGCAGTCATCAGGCAGAAGGCAGGATACACCCTGGACAGGTCGCCAGTCCATCGCAGGGCAGACAGACAGACACAGTCACTCACACCCAGGGGCAATTTCGCATGTCCAATTGGCCTGACTGCAAGTCTTTGGACTGTGGGAGGAAACTGGAGAACCCGGCCAGGGAATCGAACCCAGACCCTCCTCGCTGTGAAGCGACAGTGCTACCCACCACGCCACCGTGCTGCCTTAACATTACAGAAGAAAATAGAAATGATATAATGTAATATAGAAGAAAACTGGTGTTTACCTAATTGCTTGAGTACTGAGGTACTTGTGTTCCTCTGAGCGTGAGGAAAGTGGAAAATCATGCATCGTTGCATCACAATGACAGTTTATTTTAGAAGAAACTCGTCTGCAGAGGAGACGAAGTTCATGCTCTGATCTTTGACGGCGGTGGGACGGACGTCCAGCTTATGTGTCTCAGAGCACGACGTCTTCCTCTCGGCCTTCTTTAATAAGGACACGTGAAGGACGTTTTCCTGAGTCTGACGTCAGTTTAAAGCAATTATAAACACAATCACTGCTCACTGCTGCTCATCTCACTCTGACTGGACTCACGCGATGTTCGCTGTCATGGTAACGTTCACTCTAAGCGCTGCTCCATGCATTTTTCATCGGATTACTTGTAGTGAGCATGTAAATGTAGATTTTCATCAGATTGTTGAATAGAGTGAGAATAAACACCTCAGTCTGATGATTTCTACATCACAGATATTCCGCCCCCTTCGAAACCCTTCCCGAAACACCACCACTGTGTTGTGACTCACTTTTGCTGTGACTGGCTTTGTAGCGTTCCACTGTGTGTGTGTGTGTGTGTGTGTGTGTGTGTGTGTGTGTGTGTCAGTTAGCTGACGTAACTGAATCTGCAGTTAGCACTCTCCACCAAGCGCATTGAGCTGTCCAGTGATGTGTTAGCAGTAGTTTGAGTAGATGGCTCAGAGGAACCATGCGCTCTCCCATCACTCGCCCAGCTTGGAAGCATCATATAATAGGAGGAGATCTAACCAGCCACAACTTATCTGATTACCCGTGGCGGATTTGAGGGAAAAATACATTAACACTGGAGGTGGAACCTCTGGATGTTATTCAGCTTTTATTTTTAAAGCTACAGTTTTTCCTATTCCTATTATTTCCTATTAGCTTTTTGTTATAACAATATTCTTACCATAAAGATGTGATTAAATGCATCTTAAATGTATTGTTATTCCAGCCATGATGATGTTTCATGTTTCAGTTGACTTATCCCGTAGTGTCTAAGTTTTAAAGACTAGCAGAAACCCTACTTACCTACTGTAATGTCTTGTTTTCTATATTGTCGCTGTCTAAGGAAAACAAGTATCTCCAGTTTTGGAGAATATCTCAAGGTCCATTTATCATGAAATTTTCACATGATGTAAAAGCAGCTGCTGAGCTCAAAAGACGTAGAAAAGGAATACTTGAAAAAATGGAGGCACATATTTTTCTCTATTTTTTGCTATTGTATATAAAATCAATAGCAATCATTTTATTCTTCAAAAACCTGTGAATAGTTGCAAATCTAAACTTATATGAGCTATAATTTTATCTGTATTTTGCTTAAAGAAATATTAGGTATTTACAGTATTATTCTGTAAATCTGATTTACAGTAGTATCTCTGTAAAATTACAGTACATGACTGGGATCACTGTTGGCAGCTGAATGTAAATGTATAGAATTACTTACAGTAAAGAAGAAAATTGCTGTTTGCCTAATTGCTTGATAGATAAGCCAGTATTGATTTGCCTGTGTTCCTGTGTCTGAGAGTGAGGAAACTGGAAATTGGGGATCAACATCAGAACCATTGCCCATAACTTTAAAATCAACATTTCACAAAAGGAGAAAAGGGGGGGAAATGAAGGTGGAAACAATGGAATATCTCTTTAAACTCCAACTTAAGTCCCATGTTGTCTGCCCATGTTATAGGTGGGAAGAAAAGGCAGAGTCCTGCTGTTTTCTCTGACCTAACCAAACGGAAACATCCTACGGTGTGAGCTGCAAGCGCTTTAAAACAGAACACATCCAAAAATAGAAGGCAAAGTGATTGAGACATCTGAAGCCAGCTCAAAGTGTGAAGAATTGTCAGTTTCCTGCTGAATTATTAAAAAGAACCTGCTCGCTTTGACAGCTAGCCATCCGTGCCCTGGGAGATATTTCCATCCTTTGTAGCTGGAATATTGGAGAGAGAGGAAAATATTAGTGTCATTGTTACAGCTTCGGCTACGAAACATGAAAGAGAATATTTCCCAAGGACAATGAGGAGAAAAAGAATGTGTGCTCTTACTTTACAGCTCGCTGGTCAGCCACACCTTAGTGTGGTTAATAGATGTGCAGCTCCTTTACATCAACAAATGTGTCAATAATGACTGTGTAAAGTAAATTGCTGCTGTCATGTGAAAACGTTGTAACCTTGTCGCTTTTTAGTGTTTAACACTACATGAAAACATCGACTGCCCTTTGCATTGTTTGACCACTTCACGATGAATGAACCAATAGAAATGAGGCATTATGACATCTCGTTACATTAACATACATTGGGGGGCAGTCCTGGGCTGGAGGTTAGGGAACTGGCCCTGTGACTGGAAGGTTGCCGGTTCGATCCCCAGCCATTACTGAGGTGTCCTTGAGCAAGACACCTAACCCTCAATTGCTCCACGGGTGCCGTGGATAGGGCTGCCCACCGCTCTGGCCAAGTGTGCTCACTGCCCCCTAGTGTGTGTGTATTCACTAGTGTGTATGTGGTGTTTCACTTCACGGATGGGTTAAATGCAGAGGTGGAATTTCTCCGTTTGTGGGACTAAAAAAGTATCACTTAACTTACACCAGTATACACAAAGGTTGTTTACTTCACCTAGAAAATGACCGTTTCAGAGATAAAGTTTCCTTGCGGGAGTGATGATCATTACATCATGGCTTAAGATGATTTCTTAAGAAAGACATTGACTAATCTGCATTTGGTCTGATGGTCTTAAGTGATACTTTTTTTTTTTTAAGTGATACTTTGTTGATCCCACAAACGGGGAAATTCCACCTCCGCATTTAACTCATCCGTGAAGTGAAACACCACATACACACTAGTGAATACACACACTAGGGGGCAGTAAGCACACTTGCCCGGATTGGTGGGCAGCCCTATCCACGGCGCCCGGGGAGCAGTTGGGGGTTAGCTCATGGACTGTCGACCCTGGGGATCGAACCAGCAACCTTCCGGTCACAGGGCCAGATCCCTAACCTGCAGCCCACTTGCAGTCTCCTTAAATCACAGAACCTCATCACTGGTCCACGTGGGGGGGCTGCACTCTTAAATACAAAAGATTCCTAATTTGTTTTTGGCTTAGAAGCACAGTTTAAGGAAAACCGACTGTTTACAAGTCATAGTCACCTCTAAATGCTACTTTCTACACGCAATGAAGGAAACGCTCCTCATAACAAACCTGCAGTGAGAACGGTGGTGGCAGTAAATTATTCTGAATTATTAGACTAAGAAGTGGTGGAAAGATTGTACTGAGGACACATGCTCTCCCAATCATCTGGAGGGTGCTGCTGTTCGTAGATCAATCCTGAAGCTAAAAATTTTGGATTAAACTGTGGAAAACGAAACTCACAGCTCAGTGATGAAACTGTTAACGGGCAGGTTCTTAAAAGAACCTTCCCACTTTGTTTTTTTTTTTCTAAAAACGTTCTTTACACTCTTTACATCACATTTACAAAAATGGTTACTTAAAGGACCAAATTTGTTGTTTTTTATGGCGTCACTGTAAAGAACCCTTTATTTTTCCTATTTAAGAGTGAAGAAACCACAACCATGATGTTGAGGTGACTAATACTGCCACAGTGTCGAGCTAGTTTTATTGATCTTCTCACTGGTCTTCTGTGGATCTCTAAGCCTCATTTTTATAGCTTTAGTTCAGGTTCAGGAGAGAGGAAAAATGCACCATGGTCTTTGGTTCTATTGTCTCATCTCTTAAGCCCTTTTACCTCCTTGGCTTCATTCTATTGAATCCTGCACGGCTCCACAATGCCTTTCCAATTTCAGCTTGTCCTTCTCTGCTCCCCCACCACCCCAGCCCCCTAACCTGGACAATATTTACCTCAAGCAGCATCAAATAGGTTGGTCTTGGATCAACAGAAAAGCAGGCCTGTGGCTGGGTGGTGAGAAATAGACCTTATCTCTTTCGCTCTCATTCTCCCCCAGCAAGCCTTTCAATTAGGTAATTACCAGTGTCTGAAAGGAGTCTCGGAGGACAGCCCCCGCTGCATTGTAGGAGCACCTGTCCCCTGTAGATGCCAATTACTCGCCAAGTGTGCTGTCCCTTTGTGTGAGTGCTTGGACGAGCCCAGGACTGCAAGGAAGAGCGCACCAGGCCAATCTGGCTCCTGACCAAGTCAAACTCTCTCTGAGAGCCAGGTATAGAACCAAAGAGCGCAGACAATTTGAAATGTGGGTGGAAATCAAGACAGGGTGGCAAGCTGCTCTCCTGCCAGTGTTATTTGGCCATTCACCTTTTTACCAAAACCAAAATGCAATGATGGGCAAATCATTGAATCCCCATCATATATCATTGAAAATGCTTCAAAGACAACACATCAAATGTTGAAACTGAGAAATGTTATTGTTTTTTAAAAAATATGCCCATTTTGAATTTGAAACCAGCAATTCGTTCCAAAGAAGTTGGGACGGAGGCAACAGAAGGCTGGTAAAGTTGTGTAATCCTAAAAAAAACACCTGGTAGTTAATTGGCAGCAGGTCAGTAACATGATTGGGTATAAAAAGAGCATCCCAGAGATGCGGAGCCTTTCAGAAGTAAAGTTGAGGAGGAGTTCACCTCAGCGAAGGACTGCATGATCAAATAGTGCAACAACTGAAGAATAATGTTTCTCAACATAAAACAGCAAATAACTTTTGCTTTTCATCATCTATGATACATAATAACATTAAAAGACTCCGAGAATCTGGAGAAATCTCTGTCTGTGAGGGACGAGGCCAAAAACCAGCATCTGCTGGCCGTGATCTTTGGGCCCTCAGGCAGCACTGCATTAAAAATGGGCATGATTCTGTAGTGGAAGTCACTGCATGGGCTCAGAAACACTTCTGAAAACCACTGACTGTGAACACAGTTTGGCACTGCATCTATACATGCAGGCTAATCTGACTCATCTCTTCTGCTTGTGCTCCTGTCTTAATCAACAAAAATTAGAACTCAAACAACATGGCAATCAATCAAAGAAAGCCAACAAGCAACCATGGACCCTTCCTTTTCTTCTATAGCTCAATAGAACCCTATCAACTCGACCATTTCACCCTTTCAACATTAAAGAGGTGTAAATATCAAAGTTCAGGAAAGAATATTTAAGTTTGATCTGAACAGAAAGTTCAGTGTGAAGTTTTAGAGCAGCAAGTGCTCTGCCCTCAGCTTACTTGCTTGCATTGACTTTGTTGTGGGCTGCATTGATTTTGAGCTTGATCTGCCTGGCCTGGTTGGGGAGCTCAGCAAGCTCAGTGCAGATGGTTTTCCAGGGCCAAATAGACTGGGGATTCATGGGAAAAGACAACCTGTGAGCTATAACATAGGCAAAGCACATCAATCGTCTTTCCCAGAGTGATAGAGGTTCTTTGGCTTACTTTATCAATGTCAAGCCCTGGCCTAAATAAACTAGAACAATATTATTCAAACAAATGTAAAGCAATTATGCGGTTCATCATTCACAGGTAGATACATGTTCAACCACTAGGTGCAGAAGACCTACTTGGTAAACTTTTCGCTGTTGTTGCAGAACACAGCCGTGTTGTACAACCCCGATTCCAATGAAGTTGGGACGTTGTGTAAAACATAAATAAAAACAGAAGACGATGATTTGCAAATCCTTTTTAACCTGTATTCAACTGAATAAACTACAAAGACGAGATATTTAATGTTCAAACGGATAAACTTTATCTAAACTTTTTTATTTAAACTTTTTAGAGACCACTGTAGAACAGCGTGAACGGAGAGACCGCTGTAGAACAGCGTGAACGGAGAGACCCCTGTAGAACAGCGTGAACGGAGAGACCGCTGCAGAACAGCGTGAACGGAGGGACCGCTGCAGAACAGCGTGAACGGAGGGACCGCTGCAGAACAGCGTGAACGGAGAGACCGCTGTAGAACAGCGTGAACGGAGGGACCGCTGCAGAACAGCGTGAACGGAGAGACCGCTGCAGAACAGCGTGAACGGAGAGACCGCTGTAGAACAGCGTGAACGGAGAGACCGCTGCAGAACAGCGTGAACGGAGAGACCGCTGTAGAACAGCGTGAACGGAGAGACCGCTGCAGAACAGCGTGAACGGAGGGACCGCTGCAGAACAGCGTGAACGGAGAGACCGCTGCAGAACAGCGTGAACGGAGAGACCGCTGCAGAACAGCGTGAACGGAGAGACCGCTGCAGAACAGCGTGAACGGAGAGACCGCTGCAGAACAGCGTGAACGGAGAGACCGCTGTAGAACAGCGTGAACGGAGAGACCGCTGCAGAACAGCGTGAACGGAGGGACCGCTGCAGAACAGCGTGAACGGAGAGACCGCTGCAGAACAGCGTGAACGGAGAGACCGCTGCAGAACAGCGTGAACGGAGAGACCGCTGCAGAACAGCGTGAACGGAGAGACCGCTGCAGAACAGCGTGAACGGAGCATGAAAGGTAAAATGGTTCTTCAGAGTGATGGAGAATGTGCTGTAGATGGTTTTTGGAAAGGGTTCTAAATAGCACCACGAAGCATTTGATAGAATATCAAGCTTATAACAAAAGAAGAACCTTTTTGTTGCCTTTTTAGAACCATATACAATTTCACCCATTTCACCACGCAGAGACCCAGTGAATCATGCAAATGACTCTTGGAGCGTTCATAGTTCTAGATAGATCCAGTTTCTTTGCTAAAGAACCCTTGAAGAACCATTTTTAAGAGTGTAGCTCAAGCAATTTGCATAAACGTCCCTGTAGGTGCAATGAGGTGTAATGAGCCTGGGATTTTAAGGGCTTAAAACGTGAAGGAAAAGTTCTCAAGTTTCCCTCAACCTGTGATGATGAAGGTGAATATGAGGGCAATGACAACTGTCAGTGAGGAAGATCAGATCAAGGTGAAGTGATCAGAAACATAGGAGACCCTTGGGGAGATATTCAGAACAGACACGCTTTGATGTGAGAGGAAATGTAAGCACTAGACTAGACAGGTTACATAACTAACGCACTGTGACTCTGGGGGTGTGCGTGAGCGCTCGGGAGAATGAGACAGAGTATAAAACTCTTGCAATATGTGACACGCATGCTTTGATTTAAATAAGACTTCATTCAACTTTTTGTGGAAAAAGTTAAGCCCTACAATTCTCATTAATGGAGTTATGAAACCTTTTGCTTTAGTAAGAAAAACTCCTCCTTCCTTCTAACTTTCTACATATTTCTCTTTCTGATAAAATGTGCACACCCCACCTCTTCCCAAGGGCTCCTGGCTTCAGGCTCCTCTTTCTCAGGTAACACAGAGCTGGTCCGCCTTGTGTCATGGATCCTGCTCCATTGATTGATATCACTCTTACAGGAATGCCAGAGATTAAAAGGTTTCAACATATATTTTATTATTACTAATAAAGTGTTTTTCCTTGCCAAAGTGCTGCTGTTCATGAAATGCAAATGTAGAAACTTGCTGTCAGATGGTCGCTACTTTGGGCACAGTTGGGATAAAAGTTAAACATATTTCCATCAAGTATTCGCGAACATGCCACAGTAATACTAGGAGCGAATCGCCCAAATGGGCGAACCATTTCAGCAAGGTATAGTTGGGGTAAAAGCCAGCCGAACACACAGCTTGTGCCCCAGTTATTTAGTATTCCATAAAGCTTCTGCCACCATCTCTGTCATAAAGTAAGACACCTATATTACCACTCTCATGATAGTACTAAAGGAAACCAGCTATAGCTGGGTGGTTTACTGCTATCACCCTCCAAAATCCTGTGGAAAGCCTTTGCAGAAGAGTGGAGGCCTTCATAGCCACAAAGAGGAGCCGACTCCATATTAATGCTCAGGGTTTTGGAATTGGATGTCCACCAAGCTCATAAAAGTGTGATGGTCAGGTGTTCCCATAAGATTATGTAAATATATATTTTTTTCCACTGTTATGCTTTCTGAACACAATGCTCAGCCTCTTGGGTGCCCCTGTAGACAGAGGGTCCCTGTCTCTTTCTCGCCATCTGGGCAGCCAACCACAACTACAACTACAGCAGCTAGGTTTTAGATATTTTAGATCATTTAATGTCATACATAAAGAGCAATAGTCATGAAAGTGTGCGTGCGTTAAAGCTCTTAATGCTCTTTAGCTCCAAGGTGCATGAATACCTCCTCATCTTCTCCAAGGTGCATGAATACCTCCTCATCTTCTCCAAGGTGCATGAATACCTCCTCATCTTCTCCAAGGTGCATGAATACCTCCTCATCTTCTCCAAGGTGCATGAATACCTCCTCATCTTCTCCAAGAAGTAGTTTCATAAAGCCAATCAGGTCCATCATTTGCTTATCATGACTTCCTTCCAAGTCACGCTTTCATTAGAATTTCATTAGAAATCTGCAGTTTCTCAGAGATATTTATGGATATGTGACACTGAGACAGACGCTTTAAGATGAAAGACAAATCAGCCGCCTGTGCTCAACTGCTGCTGATACTCTAATGAGTACAGCATGGACTCAGACTTTTCTCCAGCAAGTTACAGTCCATTACTCAACTGGCGGCAAGAGTTAAACAGACAAGTTGAGAGAAATGAACCTGATTAGTCTACTCTGGCAAGTAAAGTGAATTTCAATTTCAGTCAAGAAGTGCAGACTAAACATAACTGCATGTCTGTCAGCCACGGTAAGAGAGGGATCCAGGCCCCGTGTCCCATTTCTTTGCTTTTGAAGGTAATACATTTTCACGCTTGATCCATTTGAGCATCTTAAATGGTTCCGGTTTCTTTTAAACATCAGATGAATTCAAACTCTTCAGAAAGGACTTCCAACTCTAAAAGGTGGTCTTCTTTATGGTTCCTTTTGTGCTCCAATTGATTTGTGCACTGTGGCAACTAAATGGCTGCTTTGTGTATTTTATAGTTAAAGAACCGTGAAGCTTAAAGTACGCAGCCACAGTCGTCCACCAATTAGTGGGTATAAACAGACCCCTTAAGAGAATGACTGTGTGTGGGTCAGTGCATTATCAACAAAATCCAGTAGCACAGGCGTATTAAACCAATAAGCCACAAGAGGTCGTGTGTCACATTAATTTCACTGTGGTTACAGAATGATGCAATGCAGAGTTAGACCTACCCATCGTAAAACCACTGCAACACATAACCTCTCATGGCTTATTGGTTTAATATGCCAGTGCTACTGGCATATTAGTCAGTGGAGATCCAGTAGCACTGGCATATTAGACCAATAAGCCATGAAAGGTCATGTGTTACAGTGATTTCACCGTTTTTAAAGAATGATGCATGATGCAATGCAGAGCTAGACCTACCCACGGTAACATCACTGTAATGCTAGGCCTCAGGTGGCTTATTATAAGTGACATAATTTGGTACTTTGGATGTTTTATTTTTTATATCATGGAGCTTATAACTGGCCATGCCACCCTTGGCAATATCAACTTGCAGTGAGTGTTTAACTGTGGATTGGGCAGACATTCTCCTTCAGGTTTTCTGATAGAGAGCAGAATTCATGGTTCTTCCAACTATGACAAGTCATCCAGGTCATGCAGAAACAAAGAAGCCCCAGACCAACACACTACCACCAGCAGGTGTGATGTTCTTATGGTGGAATGCAGTGTTTGCCTTACGCCAGACGTAACAGGACCCACGTCTTCCAAAAAGTTCCACCTTTGACTCACGAGTCCTCAAAGTATTCCAATAGTTTTGCAGGTCATCGAGATGTTTTTTAGGCAAATGTGACACAAGCCTCTGTGTTATTTTTGGTCAGCGGTGGTTTGTGCCTTGCAACTCTCCCATTGATGCCATTTTTGCCTAGAGTCTCTCACTGTAGAATCATGTACATTGACCCTAACTGGAGGTCAGGGAACTGGCCCTGTGACCGGAAGGTTGCTGGTTCGATCCCCAGCACCGACAGTCCATGACTGAGGTGTCCTTGAGCAAGACACCCAACCCCCAATTGCTCCACGGGTGCCGTGGATAGGGCTGCCCACCGCTCCAAGCAAGTGTGCTCACTGCCCCCTAGTGTGTGTGTGTATTCACTAGTGTGTATGTGGTGTTTCACTTCATGGATGGGTTAACTTAACTGCAGGTCTCACTTGCCTCCAGCCCACGACTGCCCCCTTTCTCTAGATGTTCATCTGGGTTCCAGTTCGTCTGGGTCGGGATGAGTCTTCAATGGGCTTTTGGTGAAATTTTAGAACTGGCCACTTCTGTGAAGGTTCACCACTGTTTTCTCCATTTGTAGATACTGGTTGTCACTGTGGTTCCCTGGAGTCCCAGAACCTTCCCAATGGCTTTGTAAGCCTTTCCAGGCTGGTAGACTTCAGTGACTGTGAATCTCTTTAGAACGTGGCACCATGTGCTGCTATTTGAGACCCTCTACCTCCTTCACATTGCCAGACATGCTCTATTTGAGTGATGTTTAGGTTCAGCAGGTCTTGCAGTAATCATGCCTGGGTGGCGCTGGTGAAATTGAACCCAATAGTCAAATAAATTTGTCTAACTTGTGGATTTAGTAGCTGAGGGGGACCAGGTAGGGCTGGACAGCATTTTTTGCCTTCACGAATAAAATCATTCATACCCAACATTTTGTGTTTACTCTTATTATCACTGTCTATGATTAAAAGTAGTGAATATATGAAAACATTATAACTTATAACTTGCCGCTGCTAGAAGCTTTACATGAACTAAGAGGGATCGCTTAGCCTTAAACCTCTCCACCGGCCACCTGAATCCTTTTGAACTCCCCGATTCTTCTTTTCTTTCTCCTCCTCGCTCATTTCACGCCATGAACACATTTTATATTAGTGCAGCGTGGCAGCTAAACCCTGAGCAGAGCATCACACACAGCTCTAATAAATTGGAGATTAATCCACTGAGAAAATGGAGGAGAGTGAAATTATACTGTAATGACAAAAAATGAAACGTTTATGATAATCAAGGGATTTACACAGAATAACTATTATATCCATAAAGTGGCTTTTATTATTGCCATTGCTCATGTATTTATTATGTTTCATTTCATTGGGGGCTCCTGGTAAATGTCCACATGTGGGCTGTAAGAACTTGCTCCTCAATGGTAATTTAGGCAAACAATAATATGATAATAATTTTGATCAAAGGTAATTCTGTGAAAATAGTAGAAATGTAATGATTTTTAATAGCTTGGCACTGTTAGAGTCTTTTTCTCAGGCAGTCAGATTGAGTATGAATACATTTAGTGTAAGCACTGTCTCACCTCGTATGTGGATAGTGAGCGCAAAGTACAATGCAAAACACAGAAGTTATATCTGTAACCTTTGTTAAAGGCATATTACATAGAAAAAATATATATATTGTTGTAACAAATACAAATAAATGCATTTTGAAAACATTTAAGAAATACTTGTTTGGCCATTTTCATCCATTGCAAAAATATATTTCATAAATACATTTGGATAGTACAACAACAATTCCAGTGAAGTTGGGACGTTGTGTAAAACATAAATAAAATCAGAATACGATGATTTGCAAATCCTTTTCAACCCGTATTCAACTGAATACACTACAAAGACGAGATATTTAATGTTCAAACAGATAAACTTTATTGTTTTTTGCAAATATTCACTCATTTTGAATTTGATGCCTGCAACACGTTCCAAAGAAGTTGGGACAGGGGACTGTTTACCACTGTGTTACATCACCTTTCCTTGGAATTCTTTCCCATTCCTGCTTGATGTACAGCTTCAGCTGCTCAGCAGTCCGGGGTTTCCGCTGTTGTATTTTGTGCTTCATAATGCGCCACACATTTTCAATGGGAGACGGTCTGGACTGCAGGCAGGTCAGTCTAGTACCCGCACTCTTTTACTACGAAGCCACGCTGTTGTAACACGTGCAGAATGTGGCTCGGCGTCGTCTTGCTGAAATAAGCAGGACGTCCCTGAAAAAGACGCTGCTTGGATGGCAGCAGATGTTGCTCCAAAACCTGTATGTACCTTTCAGCATTAATGGGCCTTCACAGATGTGCAGGTTACCCCTGCCATGGGCACTAACAGCCCCCCACACCATCAGAGATGCTGGCTTTTGAACTTTGTGCTGAAAACAATCCGGACAGTCCTTTTCCTCTTTGGCCCGGAGGACACAACGTCCATGATTTCCAGAAACAGTGTGAAATGTGGACGCGTCAGACCACAGGACACTTTTCCACTCTGCGTCAGTCCATCTCAGATGAGCTCGGCCCAGAGAAGCCGGCGGCGTTTCTGGGTGGTGTTGATATGTGGCTTCGCTTTGCATGGCAGAGTTTTAACCTGCACTTGTAGACGGAGCGACGAACTGAGTTCACTGACAGTGGTTTTCCGAAGTGTTCCTGAGCCCATGTGGGAATATCCGTTACAGAATGATGTGGGTTTTTAATGCAGCGCCGCCTGAGGGATCGAAGGTCACGGGCATTCAGTGTTGGTTTTCTGCCTTGCTGCTTACTTGCAGAGTAAAAAATTACTTTTATTTATGTTTTACACAACGTCCCAACTTCATTGGAAGTGGGGTTGTATTTTTTTCATATGGGAAAGCAATAATAAAACGCAAAACCCAGCCAGTATCCTAGGTGTTTTAGGAAAATAATCACACCTTTCTACCAGCTTTAAAATTTTCTCTACCAGAAAATCTCTTTACATTGTTCTCTTGTCAATCGTATTCATTTTAACAGATTAAACTATATCAGCCCTGGCCAATAGAGGGAGCACCTGCTGCTGCTCGCATACTCTTTTGCCTAAAACTAATGATTCTTATAAGCTGGCAAATCCTGAGATAAGGCCATTTACATGCCGTTGCTGTTTGTACAGTGTATATCTTCATATCTCCACACTGAAAAATGTACCTTCACATCCGCTCTGTAAATGGGCCGAGCTTGCAGAGTGAAATTTGTTAACCTCCCCTTCTCTATACTGGCCTAGAGTAATTAAACTGTCACTTTAAGATGACGGAGAATGCAGCAGTCACCACATCCCCCCAGCGTGGAGGGCTATTAGTCACTTGCAGATGACTTCTGAATGGCTTCATTTCCTCAGCCACACATTTGATTTGTACCTTGACTTGTGTGCCAATGTCACTAATGCAGCTCTCTCTTTGTTCCGTCTCGTTCGAGTCTTGTTGGAGCCCAACCTTAAAACAAGCAGAGCTTCAAACAGTCATTATGTGACCTATTGTTTACACTCACCCGTCTCATTCATGTGCATGTTTTGCAATCTTAAGTATCGTAGTGGCAATCTAGCCCTGATTTATTATGCAGAAATAATCACACCTCTTAATTGTGCCTCATGATAAACTCATTATGATTTTGGCATTAGCTTCCCCGAAGCCACAGCTTCATCAAATTACAGGACAGATTAAAAGTAGATTCATTTTTAATGAGATATGCTCGAGAAATCTGCTCACCATCCACTTCATAAAAACATCTAACTTGTACTCACACTGACTACTTTATGAAGTCCACCTCTAGGTAGACATGCAGTTAAGGTGGTTTCCTCCGCATAAAGTACTGAAATCTTTTGCACTAGAACACTGGAACGGTGTTCTTGTTGTCCATTTGCCAATGGTCCAGTACCAGAGCTTCCCGTTTAATTTCCAGGTTTTTGGTACCAGCAGGGCCTAATGATACTCGAGGGTCACATTTGGTCACGGGGCTCACAACATCCATCCATCCATCCATCCATCCATCCATCCATCCATCCATCCATCCATCTTCTAAGCCGCTTCTCCCTCAGGGTAACGGGGGGGTGCTGGAGCCTATCCCAGCGGTCATTGGGTGGAAGGCAGGATACACCCTGGACAGGTCGCCAGTCCATCGCAGGGCAGACAGACAGACACAGACAGACAGTCACTCACACCCAGGGGCAATTTAGCACGTCCAATCAGCCTGACTGCATGTCTTTGGACTGTGGGAGGAAACCGGAGAACCTGGAGGAAACCCACGCAGACACGGGGAGAACATGCAAACTCCACACAGAGAAGACCCTGGTCACCCGGCCGGGGAATCGAACCCAGACCCTCCTCGCTGTGAGGCGACAGCGAGGCTAACAATTTATTAAATTCTTTTTTTTTTTCTAGGTGAAGATAAAGTCACCAAGCACTGTTACATGACCAGTCACACCTGTAGTGGTTTGTCGATCTTTACATGGCTTTTTTTTTAGAATTATTACTTTGTAAAGAGCTCACTAAGGTGATATAAACTAGGAAGCTAACTCTAACATTTACATTAGCCAGGCTCCACAGAATCAGTATTTTTGCTCATATTTTCACAAAATCTGACAATAAATTGTGTATTTCTGTGTAACGCATGATTCTGTGTAAATGCAGGCATTTGTGTGAAAAGTGCAGTTTGTCGTTTAGTATCAGAGAATAAGTTATTAGTAATAAGCTAATTAGTATGCACGATAAATTAAAGACAATTTAATGATGGTTGTGTCATAGTTTCAGCTGTTTATCATGCTGGAAATAAAATAGTAAGGTTTACTGGTTTTTTATTAAGGTCTGTTTTTGTGTGCCCATCAGAAAAACACCCTCACTGACTTTTTTCCAACTGTTGCTGAACAATTTGTGTCTCTCCTGCTGAAGAAAACGGCGTAAAACAGCATCAAGTACATGCTGGTCTGGTGCTGGTTTAGCTGGTCACCCAACACGGTCGTGCTGATTGACCTGCACATCAGCATCCAAAGCACAACATATGCTGGTTTTCTAACATGGTCCCTCCACCCCATTCGTCAGTGGTCAGATTCTGACCCATACACTTCTGCTGATCAGGGTGTGTGACGTAGTACAGCACGTACTGCTGGTATGAGTGTATCAGGCACAGTGGTGTTGCTGGGACTCTGACGCATTCGTGTGCCTTCTAGTTTGAGGGTGGTTCACCAGTCAAGAGCTACTCAGAAACTGACCACTGATGAAGGACTAAAAAAAAAGTCAACTGAGCTTCAGTCTCTAACAGTAAACCAGCAAGACTGACCTTAGGGTGTTCACTAATGTGGCCAAAGGGTGTGTGAAGACACTCGCTAAACAGGGGAACAAATTCAAAGGTTCCAAAATGAATTAAGATTGCTGTGCCATGGTTGCCATGATGAGAGTGTAATGCTCACACTTATCACCGTCAATCACTGGTAAACAAGACGAGATGCAAACCTCAGCTGTCCTTTGTTATCCGTATTTTCGGGGAGTGTCTTAATATTCATAGCTGTCTCTTTGTAGAACTGTGAACTGCTCCCTTTCTATCTCCATTCCCAAGGACTGAAAATCTTTGCGTCTCCCCACGTTTAATTATGGATGAATAGGGAACAATAGGCCTGTAATTGATGGACCTCTTCACTCCGTCTCCTCACATTCATGCTTTATCTACCGCACAGTGACAGAAATCACAAACGGCTTCTCCTGCCGCCACCTTTTCAGCTCATTCATGTAAGACTGGCTTTATTGTCCCAGCCGCTGCCTGAAAAGCCGCTGATTATGTTAACTGGTTATCACATCTGCAGTAAAAGGGGTGAATAAAAGGACCTGCATTAGTGACTAGGATGAATTGTCTGTTTGAATGTTAGAGATTAGCACGGAGATTAGTGTTATTATTTTGCGTTGCCATTTGGGAATGCCGTTCATAATGACCTTGGAGATTCCGCGTCTCTCTGGTTAACGCTACCCGCTCCCCATGACATTTTCGCTTTAAAATGCATATTATTAAATTTTCAAAATACTTTTAAATTCTTCCAATTTTGCTGAAAGTGCAGATACTACACGTTCAATAATCACTTTCGTGTGTGAAGGTAGAAGATGTGATCTATTATTTTGATTTGAATTTCTTTACATTATTTTGGGGGGGAGGTGTCCTTAAAAACCATCTATTGAAAGATTGTTTAGGGAACTAAAGGTTTTCCTTCCTTGACATCGATCCAAAAAACATTTTTGGTGCTTTGAGGTTTGAAATTTAAAACAAATGCAAAAAAAGTTGGAAGTGCTGACGCAAACCTGATGTAACAAATGTAATTGTAATTCATTACATGCAGTACTGTGCAAGTCATTTATATATCCGGCGATACTTCTGAGGAGATTTGAAGTAAGATTAAACACTTGCGTAAGAAAGGAGAAAGAAAAAGAATTTCCAAAAAACGGAAGGTCAGAAAATGATTAAAAGACAACCATACAAGACCTGATAGACCAAAACTGTCACTAGCAGATAAACGGCACTAATAGCTCTCATTTCTGAGAGAGAGACAGTTCAAGACAACTCAACACTATGAGTGTGAAAGGATGTGCGGCTCCCAAGAAGCCGTTATTGGGAAAAATAAATGAAAAAATAATTCCAATCAAACAAAGAAACTGTTGGTGAACAAGGGACTGACCACTCCAGGGTCCAGACTTCTACGTCACTGAATGTGTTTGGATTACTCAGTTTGTGAGAAGCAGAAAATGCATCCAATTTCTAAGACTGAACTTTGGAGGTGTGGAAAAATATCCCTTGAAAATCATTGAAAAACTGAAAGCAAAGCTCTCCAAAAGAATGGAAGCTGTAATAAAGAATTTGTGGTTGGTTAGTGTAGTGGTTAACACCCCTGCCTTCTACGCTATAGACTAGGGTTCTAGACTAGCACCCTACACTATACCAAATCACTGAATTCAGGTGTTCCAGTCACTTCCGTGGCCACAGGTGTATGAAGCCGAGCCCCTCGGCCTGCAGACTGCTTCTACAGACATTAGTGAAAGAATGGGTCGCTCTCAGGAGCTCAGTGAATTCCAGCGTGGTGCCGTGATCGGACGCCACCTGTGCAGCAAGTCCAGTCGTGAAATTTCCTCACTACTAAATATTCCACAGTCCACTGTCAGTGGGATTATAACAAAGTGGAAGTGATTGGGAACGACAGCAACTCAGCCACGAAGTGGTCGGCCACGTAAAATGACAGAGCTGGGTCAGTGGATGCTGAGGGGCATAGAGCGCAGAGGTCACCAACTTTCTGCAGAGTCAATCACTACAGACCTCCAAACTTCATGTGGCCTTCAGATCAGCTCAAGAACAGCGTAGAGAGCTTCATGGAATGGGTTTCCATGGCTGAGCAGCTGCATCCAAGCCTTACATCACCAAGCGCAATGCAAAGCGTGGAATGCAGTGGAGTAAAGAGCCGCCACTGGACTCTAGAGCAGTGGAGACGTGTTCTCTGGAGTGACCAATCACACTTCTCCAACTAGTAATCCAATTGACGAGTCTGGGTTTGGTGGTTGCCAGGAGACGGTACTTGTCTGACTGCACTGTGCCGAGTGTAAAGTTTGGTGGAGGGGGGATCATGGTGTGGGGGCTGCTTTTCAGGAGTTGGGCTCGGCCCCTTAGTTCCAGTGAAAGGAACTCTTAAAGCTTCAGCACCAAGAGATTTTGGACAATTTCACGCTCCCAACTTTGTGGGAACAGTTTGGGGACGGCCCCTTCCTGTTCCAACATGACTGCGCACCAGTGCACAAAGCAGGTCCATAAAGACATGGATGAGCGAGTTTGGTGTGGAAGAACTTGACTGGCCTGCACAGAGTCCTGACCTCAACCCCACAGAACACCTTTGGGATGAATTAGAGCGGAGACTGTGAGCCAGGCCTTCTCATCCAACATCAGCGTCTGACCTCACAAAGAACGGTCAAAAATTCCCATGAACACACTCCTAACCCTTGTGGAAAGCCTTCCCAGAAGAGTGTTCATATGTGTGTGAAGGCATATGAGTGAATACCTTTGGAAATATAGTGTATATTTAGTTGTAGAGGCATCTGTTTTCTGCATTTTTTCTGAAAAAATGAGTAATTTGCACTTAATGGCTTTTGTGACTGGAAATGAAATAAATGATGGGTATTGTACTTCATTCATCACATACTACTATTTACATGATTAACCATGGTGTTGTATAATAACACATAAAGAAGTAGGAATATCACTCAAATGAGTAAAACAGTGACTCTAAACTTGCATTTAAGATGCTTTTTATTGAGAAGCACTGTCTCAGGAATCAAAGCTTCACTGGTGTCAGAAAGCTAAACGTTTCTTCTCTGGAGGATACAGCCGAGACCTAATCAGGGCTGTGGGGGGTTGTGCGTGTGATGCAGTTTGACAGTGTTAGCGTGTAAGTCTTCTCACCTGAAGCAGACAGAGTGTCCTTCAGACCCATCTGCCTGCCTTCCCACCAGCTAATTAATTTCCCCTTGGCTGCATGTTGCGGACTCTGACAGATGCCGAACAGTCCTGACGCTCTGGAAAGAGACGTGAAGCTGTGTGGAGAATAAAGCAGTGTCAAAAAAGTGATGTGTATCGTCAGGAGAATAAACCGACACCCTGCACCGACACTCTTATGCATGAGCATGAAGCGGAGCGTGAATAGACCATAAAGAGCCACTTATCTGCGCTAAATCTCAGCTCTTTCTCCACCTGCTGATTTACTTAATAAAAACAGTCAAACACGTTACAGTGCAGTACATTGCCCCACAGCTTTGCAATACAAGCTCCAGTATGTTTCTCACTGGCTGGGCAAAATCTCAAATGTTGAATTAAGGCGTAGATTTAAGATTTAAAGACGTAGGAATCTCCTTGTGAGTTGTTAAAAGAGCTCAAGACTCCAGCATTCTCTGTGCTATGAGTTATGATGTAAAAAAGTAGAGTGTGAAAAAAAAAAACTGAATTTTTTTGGTAAAAACCAGAAGCGGTCTACATTAGGAAAGTAAAAGGCCGAAATACTGTGACCCCATTCGTCCCAGCAGATGTTTCTCAGTGAGGTGAGGAGGGCCGTTATTAATCTTGTAGGCCAGCATGTGGCACAAGCTGACTTTTGTTTGGGTGCAATCCGTCATTGTCAGGCTGTCTAGAATAATAGCCATTAAATATTAACAGCAGCCCCACTGCAAAATGAAGTTTTACACAAGATGTTTCCAATTAGGGTCAAGCACTCAGAGAACTCTCTACACTGTAACCTGCATTCCAATGAGATGTAGAATGTCTTGTGTACGCTCACATGCCTTGCACTGCTATTACAGCGGGGAAAAAAAAAGTATTCAGTCAGTCACCGACTGTTTTAAGTTCTCCCACTTAAAACGATGAGAGGCCTGTAATTGACATCATAGGTAGACCTCAACTATGAGAGACAAAATGAGGAAAAAAAATTCAGAAAATCACATTGTCTGATTTTAAAGAATTTATTTGCAAATAATGGTGGAAAATAAGTATTTGGTCAATAAAAGTTCATCTCAATACTTTGTTATATATTCTTTGTTGGCAATGACAGAGGTCAAACGTTTTCTGTAAGTCTTTACAAGGTTGGCACACACCGATGCTGGTATGTTGGCCCATTCCTCCATGCAGAGCAGTGATGTTTTAGGGCTGTCGGCGGGCAACACGGAATTTCAACTCCCTCCAAAGGTTTTCTATGGGGTTGAGATCTGGCTAAGCCACTCCAGGACCTTGAAATCCTTCTTAAGAAGCCACTCCTTTGTTGCCCTGGCAGTGTGTTTGGTATCATGGTCATGCTGAAAGACCCAGCCACGTTTCATCTTCAATGCCCTTGCTGATGGAAGGAGGTTTGCACTCAAAATCTCACAATTCATGGCCCCATTCATTCTTTCATGTACACGGACCAGTCGTCCTGGTCCCTTTGCAGAGAAACAGCCCCAAAGCCTGATGTTGCCACCCCCATGCTTCACAGCATGTTTGGTGTTCTTTGGATGCAACTCAGCATTCACTCTCCTCCAAACACAACGAGTTGAGTTTGTACCAAACAGTTCTGACCACATGACATTCTCCCAATCCTCTTCTGGAACATCCAAATGCTCTCTAGCAAACTTCATATACACCCGGATATGTACTGGCTTAAGCAGGGGGACAAGCCTGGCACTGCAAGATCTGAGTCCCTGGTGGCGTCGTGTGTTACTGACAGTAGCCTTTGTAACGTTGGTCCCAGCTTTCTGCAGGTCATTCATCAGGTCCCCCCGTGTGGTTCTGGGATTTCTGTTCACCGTTCTTGTGATCATTTTGACCCCACGGGCTGAGATCTTGCGTGGAGCCCCTGATCGAGGGAGATTAGCAGTGGCCTTGTAGGTCTTCTGTTTTCTGATTATTGCTCCCACAGTAGATTTCTTCACAGCAAGCTGCTGGCCTATTGCAGATTCAGTCTTCCCAGCCTGGTGCAGGTCTACAATCTTGTTTCTGGTGTCCTTCAACAGCTCTTTGGTCTTCACCATAGTGGCGTTTGGAGTGTGACTGTTTGAGGTTGTGGGCAGGTGTCTTTTATACAGATAAGGTCAAACAGGTGCCATTAATACAGGTAAGGAGTGGAGGACAGAGGAGCCTCTTAAAGAAGAAGTTACAGGTCTGTGACAGCCAGAAATCTTGCTTGTTTGTAGATGACCAAATACTTATTTTCCACCATTATTTGCAAATAAATTCTTTAAAAATCAGACGATGTGATTTTCTGAATTTTTTTTCCTTGTTTTGTCTGTCATAGTTGAGGTCTACCTATGATGTCAATTACAGGCCTCATCATTTTAAGTGGGAGAACTTGCACAATCAGTGACTGACTGAATACTTTTTTTCCCCACTGTATATCCTTGAAGTATAAGTTTGAGGGTTGTTACTGGTCCACATCACATTACCCAGGGCTGTATGTAAACCTCCTGAGCATTTAACACTGGTGCTATAAATGTTGCAAGTATTGTGACACAAAATACATTATAGTACTGAGAGAAAAATCACCAAATAATTCTAAAAAAAAAAAAAAAACAGAAGCAGCTTGTGAAATATAAGTGAAATATATAAATGATTAATTTTCTCCCCAGTAATTCAGATCCTCACAAGGGAATACTGCTAGCTCTCAAGAAGTCTTTTGTATCATTGAGTTTGAGGAAATCTGCATCAACAGTAATGCATGTGTGCACAAAACCTGTTAACAGTGAAACTATGTATTGTTAATAAAGAAAATCTGTAATTCAGCGGACCACTAGATATAGTAAAATACAGTATATTACCATACAAGCAGACTTTTCTCCAGATCAGTTAGGGTCATTTCTTTTAGTCCATTCAATACAGTTATCTCAAAAATGGAAAATCGTTTACTTGGGTTTTATATATATTTAACTAGAATGAACTGATTTATATATATATATATATATATATATATATATATATATATATATATATATATATATATATATATATATATATTTGTCGCTGTCAGAAGAAAACCTTGTATCTCCATTTTTGGCATTTTTCAGTTTTTGACCTAATTTGAAAGTATATGTTATTCTTTATAATGTTTGTAAATTTTATGACGAATGGCATAAAAGAAATGACCCAAAATGACATGGGAAAAATTCTGGTTCCATTGACTTCCATTGAAAGTAAAGTATATTTTTTCCTTCTCCTGTAAAGTTACCATTTTGGAGATACCGGGTTTTCTTCTGACTGCAGCGATATATATACACACACAATCAGTTAAAGATAGTTATAGTGTTTAAAAAAATAGAAGGCAGCAGGCACAGCTAGGGGCTGTTTCAGCAGGCAAACTGTAAACTCTTAAATCATTGCTGGCTTTAAATGACATTACACCCTCAAACAAAACAAATTTTAGGCATTTTCTTTATAAACATTGGATTTGTTCCCTTGTGGTCCTATTACATGATGGACTACAACCTACTACACCACTACAACCCCAGAACCCCTTAAATGACCGGGGTCCACTGACAGGCCCAAACTTCTATTACGCACTTCTATAACCTAAAAATAGCTCAACCAGTTTGCACTGAAGTCCCTGTATTTACTGAATAATATACCTTAGAATATAATAAGCCTGGGATTTTAAGGGCTTGACCTGCTCTGTAGTTCACACAACTATGTTTGAGCAGCTCACGAATAGCTGACTATGAATAACTGACTACAACTTGAATGAGTACTTCCCCTCGACAGTACTGGAATGCAAATGTACACACGTGCACACATGAAGGTCTAACACACTCTTGCTTATGTGGCTCTTTTTTGTATTTGCACTGGATTCGTTTCTCCTAGCACTTACAATACGGTCACATCGCACAGCCCAGCATTACCCATCACAGCCCTTATCCTGTTTAAGAATTACATTCATTTGAAACGTGCCCACAAACAGGATGAGGCCAGAAAAAGGTCAAGCGCCAATATTGATGTGAAAAAGTAAGCCATATAATCCATAAAGGTTAATAAGAGATGGGTCCAAATAGGGTTGATATAAGAAACACAGCTCTCCCATCCCCCCAAGGAGAAGGTTTAAAGTTTAATGCATGTATTTTTGCAGTGTGTGCAGTATGACGTGATGCTAAGTACGGGAAAAAATGATTTAATTTTCAATTTCATGTGTAGTATGATTGATTTGGAAGCTACAAATGAGAGGGATGACCAACTATAGGACTCGAGTGTGTTTATGACTAATTCAACTCATTGCCATGCTGGAGTGTCTGAGCACAGTAAGATATAAAGCCCACTGAGGAGGTCAGCCTGTACACAACCTTCTTTCGTGCTATGTTCTGTGAATGTGGTGGCATCTGGCAGCCTGCACACACAGTCCTATCCTTTCTGAATAATAATTAACCACACTGCATATGATACAAACGTCTACCTTGTCCGTACACTCACTGGCCACTTTATCAGAAATGCCCACCATATGGGTGCAATTTATAGGTTAATGACCAACACAAGATGTGCATGGAAAAAGACGAGTTATAGACTTCCAAGAGGGTAAGTGTTTCTAATAAAGTGGCCAATGACTGTAAGACAATGACAGAAGCATCAGGATTGAGCTTAGTCTGATCTAAAAGATGAATTCCACCGGTTTCTCAAAACATTTGCATAATTCGTTCATCAATATGTTAACAAAGTCATTTAGAGTGGCTTGATGTGAAACCACTCGTGTTGAAGAGAAACTGGTGGTGATGGGAACCAGATTAAAGCATTTAATGCCTCTAAAAGCTCCCTAGCAGAAAATGATTCCATTAAATGGTCATGCATATGCTGGATGAAGCCGGAGACATTGTTTGACGATCGTTCGGCAAAGATTTTGGCCACGGACATATTTCTTCTGAATCCGTTCAAGGCAGAGGGATACATGCATGGTGTTGTGAGGCAAAATAGTCAAGTCAGGTCACATCAAAGTTTTTTTCCATAGTGCTTTTTACAACAAGCGTTGTTGGGAAGAAAAATCCAGGTCCAAGCCCCCATGAGCGTCGCCAATGGTGACAGTGGCAAGGAAAAAACTATCTAAGAGCAAAAAGAAGAAACCTTGAAAGGAACCAAGACTCAGAAGGGGAACCCATCCTCCTTTGGTCAACACCAGATAGCAAACAATGACAAAAGAGGAATATGGTTTTCCATTAGTACTCAGTTTTAAAATGCACAAAATTGAAAAAGCAGAGTTCTTCAAGTGAAATAGAGATGCATGCAAATTCATGAAGGTCCTCTGAGTAGGAATCGTCATCTAGGGTCTATTCCTGTTAGTGATATGATAAATAAGACAGAAATCACTACTACAGGCTACATGATATAGCTTAATGCCTATATCTGCATTGTGGAAATTGTAATTCCTGGTTCCCATCCCCACCACTGTAAAGAAATCTGAGTTTTATGACTTTATGTAATTCAGTAACTTTGTTTACATCTCAGTGACATACAATTTCGTGTATAATCGAGGTTCGATTCCCCGGCCGGGTGACCGGGGTCCTCTCTGTGTGGAGTTTGCATGTTCTCCCCGTGTCTGCGTGGGTTTCCTCCGGGTTCTCCGGTTTCCTCCCACAGTCCAAAGACATGCAGTCAGGCCAATTGGACATGCTAAATTGCCGCTGGGTGTGACTGTCTGTGTCTGTGTGTCTGCCCTGCGATGGTCTGGCGACCTGTCCAGGGTGTATCTTGCCTTCCGCCCGAAGACTGCTGGGATAGGCTCCATCCCCCCCCCCCCCCCCCGTGACCCGTCCAGGGTGTATCTTGCCTTCCGCCCGAAGACTGCTGGGATAGGCTCCAGCACCCCATCCCCCCCCCCATCCCCCCCCCCCCCCCCCCCCCCGTGACCCTGACGGAGAAGCGGCTTAGAAAATGGATGGATGGATGGATGGATATACAATTTGTTGATGATGGTATACAATTCAGTGATGTCAGATCGTCTACCAGACATTTGCATTCATTCCTCTGCATTTTCTCTGAAATCAACAACAGCCAAAACTAAACAGGCCTTTCGGATTCAACGACATCAGGATTCACACTGAGAACAAGCCCAGCTCCCTCGGTGCCAAACTGAAGCATGTACAAATACGATCACAGCATGCATTACCTATCAAAGCATGGATTGTTAATTATAGAACGACGGCGGAGGAGGAGGCGTATCTATCATTGTGGATGTGACCCACTAAACCAGATTGTTCAAAGTGTGCGCTGTCTTTTTGAGTCTGTGTGTGAAGGAGAGGAGAAAGAACATGAGGAAGCTATGAAATAGAAAACGAGCAGATAAAGAGTCGAGTCAGTGAAGTAGGTGAAGAATATATAAAGAAAAGTAACATGCTACATTTTTCTTGTATTTCATTTTTTCCCCTCAAGATCCATCAATTTGAGCTGTTAAATGTCCCGGAAACTGTCACTATTTATTTACACATGACTATAAACCTCTCTTTGTCCCTTAGATGTAAGCAGGTTATTAGAGGTGCTTGAAAAACCGCTCTACTCTTATCTCTATTGTTATCTCTATTGTTATCTATATTATCTTTATTGTTATCTCTACTGTTATCTCTATTGTTATCTCTATTGTTATCTCTACTGTTATCTCTCATACTTCTTCTTATTCTTCTTCCACACTTTCCTGTGATTAATACAGCCCGAACCGCTTAACGTACAGACTCTGTTCAAACTGCGTTTCGAAGGTCTCGGCGCTGTGACTAGTGCTCTGTATGTTTGGAGTCGATCGGATTGATAGTTTTTAATAAAATTAAGTTTAAAAATTAAAAACCTCCCATAAGAATGAACGGCGGAAAGTTCAGAACTTCAGATTCTAACTGACATCGATGACGTCACAGCAGGCCACTCAGTCTCACAGACACAGCCGATCACGCAGGGAATCTGCTTTAAAATCCTTAAACTTTCACCTAGAAACTCCGTTTCAGTTTTAAAAGGTAGAGAAACTTGTCGTTTCTGAAACCTCAGAATATCTCATCATTTTATCAATTAGCTTTAGAGTTATGAGCGTTTGTTTGGCACTAGGCACAGAGAACTGCCCCATTCACTCCCATGTAAGTTTCTCAAAATCAGAATCTGCTTATTTCAGGATTTTCTCTGTGTTTAACTCGTCATAACTCAGATATTTTCTTCTCAATACACACAACACTACGCCAAAATAATCCCCAAGGGGTCTCATCTCACACCATCTATCTGTTAAGCGATAGAGTAAACATTTCCAGAGTTATGACTGTTTGTTCAGAGGGTGCAAATCAGACTCAAACAAGGCTTCTTGCTCTGCTCCCTCTCAGCTCCTTTTAAAGGCGCCCGCCAGATGAGAATCAGCCGCCCTCATTAAGGCGCCAGAGCCGCTCCGCCTCCCCGTTATCGCCCTCAGCTGGCAGCTCGGCCGCCTGGGTTGAAGGCAGCAGCCTCGCTGCGTAACAGGGGGCGGGGTCCGGGCAGGGTCTGGGCGGGGTTCGGGCTTTGCGCTCCGCCTCCTTCACCCTCATGCCACATTCACCTACACAGAAACACACACACACACACACACACGCACACACACTTCCAGCTCTTTTCAAGCACTCTTGCAGTTCCTCCAGGAAATGCACATCTAGTTTTTGTTGCTGTCTCACTATGACTAATATATGTAAATAAGCTCTGTTTTGATTGGCTGTCCTGCATTGTGCCTCATTCAAATAGCTGAAGCAATGCTAATAACTGTAGTATGATTGGACGGAGCTAAACTGCTGTACAGGTGTATATACACTGATCAGACATAACATTATGACCAGCTCCGCTTACTGTATAGCTGCACTCTGTAGTTCTACAGTTACAGACTGTAGTCCATCTGTTTCTCTGATACTCTGTTACCCTGTTCTTCAGTGGTCAGGACCCCCACGGACCCTCACAGAGCAGGTACTATTTGGGTGGTGGATCATTCTCAGCACTGCAGTAACACTGACGTGGCGGTGGTGTGTTAGCGTGTGTTGCGCTGGTCTGAGTGGATCGCAGGCCATTCACAGAAACAACGAATTCAAAACAAGCTGCTTAGTTTCCATTTATTGACTGTATGGACTGGGAAGTGAAACTTTAGTAATGTTTTCTTGTTACTTTTAACTCTTTTATTTGAAAAAATGAGGGAAAGTGATTTTTTCCATGATATGTGCCCTTTAAGTCGCTGTGAGCTAAATGAGCAGTTTTTTTTTTTTACTTTATTTAAGAAATTTAAGGTAGAGAAATGCAATAACTCACATTTTTACAGCGGCCTGTATTGGGCCACTTTCTTTGTTATGATTCAGAGCACAAACACAAGCTTGTGTTTCATTAATTAGCCAAATCGATAGCTTCATGCAGCCTTGTTTGTCTTGCTGTCAGATAATAAACTTAGGCCTCCCTCAGGGTGGCGGTGAGTTTGATTGTGATCTCACTTCCATTCTTCAAATTAATCTTTTATTGATCAGAGAGCGAGTCAAGTCCGCGCCTTGCTTCGTATCACCCACTCGGAAGCTCATGCAAGTTTAGCATGGTTCAGTTCAATGCTGCAGAGCTGGAGGAGGTGCAGTTAAAGAGGAGTCATTCCGGTTACAGCCGGTGGACTGGCTGAGGATTCAAAATAGTGACGTAGTGAGAATAGAAGAGAAAAGAGATCAGAAAGAATGCAAATATTCTGGCCTAGGAAAAATGTATTTATTGAAAGACAATAGTCCGGCAACAAATCGGATTTTTTGACATAATTTTTCGTTTACTCTAGATGTTGTCGACCAGCCAAGATATGTTTGGAGTAAAAATTTGACTTATTTTAGTTCAGCACTGGATGTGTGAGGGGCTCACAAACAATAGAACTCAATAGTCACCCAAATAGCTGAAGTCATAACTGTAAAAATCCATCACCTAAACTTCATTCAACCCCCCAAACTGCATCCAGGTCTTCATTAAGGTCTGCGCACTTGTGAATGTGAATTAGGACACGATGTGACTTACAATGATCAATAAAAATGGAACACAACAGCTTCAAACTGCATTTCTACCTAAACTCGTTTATAGTATCAAGTTCAGCTCCATCCTCTGGAACTGCCGTCTCAAACCAGAGTCTTATTCACCTGTCTTATTACCCCACCTATCTGACTGTTACCCTACTTACCTGCCATTTTACTCCACCTATCTGACTGTTACCCCACTTACCTGCCATATTACCCCACCTATCTGACTGTTACCCTACTTACCTGCCATTTTACTCCACCTATCTGACTGTTACTCCACTTACCTGCCATATTACCCCACCTATCTGACTGTTACCCTATGTACCTGCCATATTACCCCACCTATCTGCCTGTTACTCCACTTACCTGCCATATTACCCCACCTATCTGACTGTTACTCCACTTACCTGCCATACTACCCCACCTATCTGACTGTTACCCCACTCACCTGCCTTATTACCCCACCTATCTGACTGTTACTCCACTTACCTGCCATACTACCCCACCTATCTGACTGTTACCCCACTCACCTGCCTTATTTCCCCACCTATCTGACTGTTACCCCACTTACCTGCCATATTACCCCACCTATCTGACTGTTACCCCACTTACCTGCCATATTACTCCACCTATCTGACTGTTACCCCACTTACCTGCCATATTACCTCACCTATCTGACTGTTACTCCACTTACCTGCCATATTACTCCACCTATCTGACTGTTACCCCACTTACCTGCCATATTACTCCACCTATCTGACTGTTACCCCACTTACCTGCCATATTACCCCACCTATCTGACTGTTACTCCACTTACCTGCCTTATTACCCCACCTATCTGACTGGTACCCCACTCACCTGCCTTATTACCCCACCTATCTGACTGTCACCTCATTGAGCCCTTTAACTGCTGCTGCACTCAGTACTTTAACTTTAGACTCATACTTTGCACAATGTAAGGTTTACAGGTATGACTGTGTGTGTGTGTATGTGTGTGTGTGTGTGTGTGTGTGTGTGTGTGATGGTAGGAATGCAGGTTTTATTTTATTATGTTATATTTTATTTTATCGTATTCCCTACAGGTGAATGTCTCTCTGATGCTCTGTGAGCTCCTGTAACCAAAACCAAATTCCTTGTATGCGCAGCAGACCCGGCCGATAAAGCTCGGTTCTGATTCTGATTCTGATTCTAAGTCATGCCATGTTATAAACCCACATCAAGCAGTCTGTGCAACCTTATCTAAGATGTGGATGCAGTTTCTGCATGTTTCAATACAGACAGTTTGGGCTATTTGGGTGACTGTTTAGCTCTAGTGTTTGTTAGCAACGTTTGCCTTGCGGCTCCAGTTCTAAACGAAATCATCAAAACTGGGACTCCAACATGTCCCGTCTAATGGACTGCATGTAGTGGTGGTTGGTTAGTGTAGTGGTTAACACCTTTGCCTTATACGCTGTAGACTGGGGTTCAATCCCCCACCAGGGCAAACACCCTACACTATACCAATAAGAGTCCTTGGGCAAGACTCCTAACACCACCTTGCCCTCCCTGTGTAAAATGATCAAACTGGATATCTGCAAAAGCTCACACTAGATATGCAGGCATCTCTGAATCAGACCAAACTTACAAGATGTTATATATTCCCCAATTGGGGTGTCATCACGTTTGATTGGATAACAGAGAACGAAGAAGTTACACTTGGCTACACATAACTGTGATATGAATAAATGAGTGAGTATTAACACATATGCATAATTAATGGCAAAGCTCTTATATGGTCTGCTCTCTTTGAGACTGAGCTAGCCTGCAACCTCACGGCCACTTAAACAATTATTCACTGTAGCTTCTAACAGCTAGCTAGGCCTCAGTGG
Source organism: Pygocentrus nattereri (assembly GCF_015220715.1). NCBI lineage: Eukaryota > Metazoa > Chordata > Actinopteri > Characiformes > Serrasalmidae > Pygocentrus > Pygocentrus nattereri. The sequence goes on along the minus strand of NC_051221.1, from coordinate 40,937,840 downwards.
AGGAAAACAGCAGATAAGATACCTAAATAGAGGGTAAAGAGTAGCTGTTATCTCTCCTTGCACCTAAAGAACCGTGCCACTCCACCCTAAATTCAGAGCTGGACGAAGTTCACAAATCATGTCCTCGAGTTAAAGTCGAGACCCCCAAGGTAAAATATTCCTCCAGTAAAAGTAGAAGTTCCTCCATTTAGACCTCCACTTGAGTAAAAGTACTAAAGTATTTCCCTTCAAATGTACTTAAGTATAAAGTAAAAGTACTAAAAGAGTAATTCTGGCTCTGATGTCCTGTCATCATTTTTATAACCAGACTGGCTTCATGAACTCATTTCAGGTGAAAGTCCTCCAGCGTCTCTCTTGGTAAACCAGTCTTTTAATAGAAGGTCATTAATTAGTGACGCTGACGTCTATTAAAATGATCAGAAGCACAAAACACTGAAGGTAAACAGTTTCCATCAGGGAGAACCGAGTGGCTCTGAAATCACTTTTTACACACAAGCAAAGTTTCAGTTTCAGATTTATTTACAACTTAGTTCCAAGTTTAAGTTGAATAAAAACTGGCTTTAAACTCAGGATCACAGATGAGCTCCTTTACTATGTTGATCTGTAGGCGTCTGTTCATAAACATAAACCAGCCCAAACTCATTTACTATAAAATGAAATGGTGTTTGTAGAAATTCAGAAAAAAGCCGCGTCAGTCTCGACTGCATATGTGGACATATTTCTATATTGAGCTCTATTTACACAAAGTTAGGTTAGTTCATCATTTATGTTGAACAGACTCTCCCAAAGTTTTACGCTGCTGCGCTGACGTTGAACCGCGTGCTGCACTGGGTCGGTCTGACCAACAGGTCAAAACCAGCTCTAAACAAAGTGACCGCTGGGCCCTGATTGGTGCTCTGGCTTTGTGCTTCTTTCGTTTTGACATGTTACGTTTTTATACACACAGAAACCAAAAGGAACGACAGATTTCTCAAAATGTAGGAGGAAAAAGTCGAATATTAGACTCTGAAATGTAGTGGAAATGTAGTCTCTGTCTCCCTCCCTCCCTCTCTCTCTCTCTCTCTCTCTCTCTCTCTCTCTGAGTTGGTGTTTGTCTTTAACTGTGAGAGGTTGTGTTGCCCAGTAATGGAAAAACTTCAGTAAAGTACAGATACACGAAAAAACCACTTAAGTACAGAAACTAATTACATTTACTCAGTTACTCAGTTACTGTCCACCACTGCCTAAATTTAAGAGTAAAAGTCATAGCACACGAAACACACACTTATCATGCGGATAGAAGAGGTGTGAATTTCATATATCATTAGAAAAATTACAGGATACATATATCATAGATTAAATGATTGGTTATGAAACCACACAACACTTTTACTTGAGAATAGTTTAGACTGCTCAAGGCTGTAAGCAAGTAAACGAATGAATCAGAAATGAGGCTTTGCTCTAAAACGCTAGACGACCAACGTCTAACAGCAGCAATGAAATGTTGGCAACTCAGCCTCCGCATTTTGTAAAGCCCAAACAGGCCAGCGCAATCATCTTGAGTGGGCCCTTCCATTTGTTTTCATTTGCGCTTCATTTTTCAAAGCTTCAGGGGGATTTGTAAAGGATTTGTGAAAGAGGCGCCATCTGTGATCTTCAGGAAAAACAGGAGCAGAGTAACACGTCTCACGTTGCCGTAGAGATACGTGTAGCTGATAGAATAGCATGCCCAACCACGCTCCCATCCATAAAACCAATTTAGTTCCATCAGAGTAAATGACACTTAAAAAGTTAATGGTCAGAACAGAGAGAATATGAAGACTTGGGACACAGGGAAGTAATGGTCCATATGGCCAAATGCCACATGGAGTTTGATGTTGAAAGCACTTAGAATATTGGCCAGATCCAAGGCTTTCCACCAGCTAAATGAGCAAACGTGTTTAGAAGGAAAAGTAGAAGAAGAAAGAGAGCATATTGAAAAGCTCTCTACGGTTCAGAACAGGACTTTTCTGATATCATCAGAACAGCCACTATAAAATATTAAGATTAAGAGACCCTTATTAGTCCCACAACGAGGAAATTTCACCTCCACATTTAACCCATCCATGAAGTGAAACCCCACATACACTCTAGTGAGCACACACACACACACACACACACACTAGGGTGCAGTGAGCACACTTGCCCGGAGAGGTGGGCAGCCCAATCTGCAGCACCCGGGGAGCAGTTGGGGGTTAGGTGTCTTGCTCAAGGACACCCTCAGTCATGTGCTGTCGGCTCTGGGGATCAAACCAGTGACCTTCCAGTCACGAGGCTGGATCCCTAACCTCCAGCCCACGACTGCCCCCAAAGCCCATGACTGCCCCCGTGGGGGCATATGTTGGAACTGAAGAAATCAAAGAGAGAAGAATTGTAAAACGTAAGCATTTATGGCAGCCTGAGGTTTTTTTAACAATGTAAAAATGTTCAGACTGTAGAATGGACGCTTGGAGGCATAAGGGACATGTATATTAATGTATTTATCTTCAGGCCAGAAAGAACGTGGAAGAAAAAAAAAAAAACCTGGGCTGTGATCTGCAGCTTTCTTTTTCGAAGAAGTGTTTATTCAGTGAGTGCACCACATGGTGTGGTGGGTCTCACTGGGAAGGTAAAAAAGCTTAGAGGCACAGCAGTAAATATGTTACCGTGAATGAAGAAGCAGTGAAGAGTGCAGCCGAGGGAGAAGATAAGCCTGGAAACAGTGTTTGTGATATATCCGCTGCTTGGGCATCATTATAATCTTTCCTGAGCGTTTAGATTCCAAGAACATGGCCCTGTGCCGCAAGACTGCTCTCTAGCAAGGCAGAGTAAGCTGTTTGGGGTGATGATATATGCTTGACTGCTCGTAATAACAGCCATAGGCCATCTTAAACCCTGCAGTCTTCCTCCAGGTCAGCACTTTGGTGATGTCAACAACATGTGGATGTAGAGCACCAGAGTCCTTAAGGCTGCCAGGTTTCAAGCCTTGCGTTTTGGACAGACTCGTATGATGTGCAGACTATGCAGATACCATATCCGGTTATTTTATCATATTCAGCAGTGGCAACCTGTGCCTGTTAGAGTTAGGCCTTCAGTTCAGGCCATAAATATCAAGACACGGAGGGTTAAAAAAGAGGAAAACAAACCACTACATTAAAGCATGCTGCTGCCTCAGTTTTGCATTTCTAATGACAGACCGGCACATTGGTCAA
>NC_051221.1:40854631-40929631 GCF_015220715.1 Pygocentrus nattereri | reverse complement strand
AGAGTGGCAGAGAAAAATAGATCCATGAAAACCAGGGACGGCTGTATATTTCTAACAGGTCCCCCTACTGAGCTGGAAGTTAACACTGTGCCAACAACCCCCGTTCTAAAATACCAGAAAGTCTTTGTGAATATTAAAGAAAATTAAATATGTTCTCTAATTGGTTCTCTAATTTCTCCTTTACACTGTCTCCCCATCACAAACAAACACAAACACACACACAAGCGCATTTTCGCCCAGCAGCTCTTCATCTTCTGCTAAGTGGGTTCAGCTGTTCCAGTCATACGCCTAAAATCAATTAGACTCACTTTTAATCAGTTACTCAGCCTCACCACATTGTGCATAGCCTTGAATAGACTTGCAGTACATATATACATAAATCATACTGATGATGGCTCAGAGGAGCAGTAAACAATGTACTATCTTGCATTTTAAAAGCAGGTTTATTTTGCATGGTGCCAATTCATCCTGAAAGGCTTTAGTGTTATGGTGCACAGACCTTTAATACCATTCAGCCCCTCCAACTGAGAGATAAACAGGTAAGGATGCACCTGGTCTCCTGGATTACTGACTACTTCCCTGGCAGACCTCACTGTACATCAGAGACTGGTCAGCAGCACAAGGGACAGTACTTTCCCCCTTTCTCTTCACACTGTGCACCTCAGACTTTCAATACAACTCTGAGACGTGCCACATGCAGAAGTTATTGGATGACACTGCCATCGTGGCTTGTGTAAGGTGAGGGTGGGAGGAGGAGTAGAAGACCCTGGTGAAGGACTTTGTAGAGTGGTGCCATGGGAACAGCCTGCTACTGAACATTTCCAAGACTAAGACGATGGTGGTAGACTTTGGCAGGCATAGGCCACCCACACAGCCAATCTCTGTTGAGGGGGTTGAAGTGGAGAGGGTAAAGACCTATAGGTATCTCGGACTGCAACTGGATGATAGGAAGCTCCTGCAGATGTTCTATCGGACCGTGGCTGCCAGCTGTCTTTTTTATGCTGTGGTGTGCTGGGGAGGAAGCATGGAAAAGGATGACGAGATGCGACTGGACAAGCTGGTCAGGCGAGCGGGGTCAGTGGTCGGTGTGGAACTGGACTCTGTGGTCAAGGTGGCAGAGAGAACGACATTACACATCCGCTCTCCATTATGGAGGATGATGGCCACCCACTGCACACCAGCATCATGGACAGGAGGAGCAGGTTTGGTGGCAGGCTGCTGTCACAGAACTGCTCAACTGACAGATTCAGGAGATCCTTTGAACTCTCCTCAGGCTCTTCAACACTTCCCGGGGGGAGGGATGGAGGGGGGGGGTAGAAGAGAAGAGAAGAGGGGAGGAGAGGAGAGATGAGGACTGAATCTGAATCTCATGTTAAATCACAGGTTTTATCTCATTCACATATGGACACCTTACTATGTATAATGCACTTTCTGTAGCCACTATTGTCCATCTAGCACATCTGGACACTCCACACTAGATACTTTATTGTGGTACCAACATCTGCACATATTTATTTAGTGTTGTCATTATATGCTGTTACCTGTGCCTTGATAGTATTCCAGATTTCTGTATTTTTCTATTTGTATATATGCCTGTAGATAGGATTTTTATATTTATTCTTCCGGTTATATTGTTTACAGCCTTATTACTATTACTGTCCTGTGTTGTGTGACTGTAACTGGCCGCTAAATTTCCTTTGGGATCAATAAAGTGTCTGTCTGTCTGTCTGTCTGTCTGTCTATCTAGACAAATGAATAAATGAGACAGTGTTAACGATTATGTGTCCTAATAAACATTTTGCATCTGTGATAGCTGTCAGTGCTGGGTACTGCTCAGTGCACACATATGATGATCAACAGACTCCGTGCACTGTAATCTAACAGACCATCTTTTCATTTGATGACATTCATTTTATCATAATGTTATTGGTAGCCATATCAGGAAAACGGCTCACTATCGTAAGTCCTTTTCAGCAGAAATTCAGTACTGCGCAAAAGTCTCAGGCAACTATAAAAATATATGGATTTGTTAAATTCATAAATTCATGGTTTAGTGACATTCCATTAGCAGCATGTCTGATTTAGTGCAAGGAAGGATCGATTAGCTGAAGCAGGTACTGCATGAACTTCTTTCAAGAGAGCTTTGGAAATATTTGCAAATCCCTCATATGAACTTTATAATCTATTCTTGTTATTTGTTGCTGGTATTTACAGTCATTTCCAAAGTCATTTGGGGTCATTTCTTTTAATACATTCATCATGAAATTTACAGAAAATATAAAGGGCAACAGCAGTCTTCCCAGCAGTCTGGGATAGGCTCCAGCACCCCCCGCGACCCTGACGGAGAAGCGGCTTAGAAAATGGATGGATGGATGGATAAAGGGCAACAGGTTTTTTCAAATTATGTCAAAAACTGAAAAACATCAAAAAACGGAGATACAAGGTTTTTTTCTGATAACAGCGATATTTTCCCCAACATGTCAAACCTATCATAAATAAATAAATAATGTGCTAAGATTTGCACAAACAAATTTGTGAGTGTGTGTGACGTGGAGCGATGAGGCGGACGCATCGGCTGAGATAAGCGAGTTTTATTGAGGGCAAATCCAGGGTGGTGGTCAGAACAGTCCAGGTTCATAGAGCCAACACGGAGAGATCGATGGGCAGACATAAATCAAAGAACATACAAACATCCAACACAATCCAACATCAAACAATCAGCACAAAGACCAACATACATCCATACAAAGACCCAGAACCACACAGGGGAAAACACAGGGCTGAAATACAGCAGGGCTAACCAGGGAAAACAGGACACAGGTTGAAACACAGGTGGGAACAATCAGGGGTGGAGTTACAAAACAAGGGGCCGGACTGGGGATCAAAACAAAGAAAGCACGTGGACTAGACTAAAACACAACACGAACACATGGACAGGACTGGGAGGGGCCCATGACGTAGCATAAGTGTAACGGGGAGTGATGAGGCGGACGCATAGGCTGAGATAAGTGAGATTTATTCAGGGCAAAATCCAGGGTGGTGGTCAAAACAGTCCAGGTTCAAATAGCCAACACGAAGAGCAGGAGGGACAGACATAACGAAACTAAACACTGAATTCCCAACAGCTCAAACAATACATACAATACAAGCAGCACATCAAACATACAAACAGAGACCAACCACAACAAACGGCAAACGCAGGGCTTAAACACAAACAGGGATAAAGACAAAACAGGATCTTCTTCTTCTTCTTTCGGCTGCTCCCTTTAGGGGTCGCCACAGCGGATCATCTGCCTCCATCTCGCCCTATCCACTGCCTCCTCTACTTTCACACCAACCATCTCCATGTCCACCTTCACTACATCCATAAACCTTCTCTGAGGTCTACCTCTTCTCCTTCTACCCGGCAGCTCCATCTCCAATATTCTTTGCCCAATATATCCACTATTCCTCCTCTACACATGTCCAAAACATCTCAACCTGGCCTCTCTGGCTTTATCTCCAAACTGCTCCACCTTCACCGTCCCTCTGATCTGCTCACTTCTAATCTTGTCCAGCCTCGTCACTCCCAACGAAAATCTCAGCATCTTCATCTCCGCCACCTCCAGCTCAGCCTCCTGTCTTTTAGATAGAGCCACAGTGTTTTCCACAGAAAAAAATGCTAAGGAAACATCTTAACAGCTTAATGCAAATCTCTCAAATATTACTGATCATAAACACTGCATACTGCCAAAAGAATGATTACACAATGTCAGGATGAGTTTCATGTTAACCCCTTTAAAATCCCAGTCATAATACATACTAAGGCTTATTACTCAGTAACTACAGGGACTTCAGTGCAAACCAGTTGAGCTGTTTGGTTATAGAAGTGTGTAAAAAAACTGGCCAAGTAAGATTTTATCTCTGGACTGAAGCCTATCATAATGTGACGGCTTAATGTGGCTTAATGCACTAAAGTATAAAATATCCTTTTGTAATATGAGATCATTCTTTAGGCAACATTAATTGCCAGTAAGGTGTGAGAATAATACGTTAAGTGATACTTTTTTAATCCCACAAATTCCACCTCCACATTTAACCCATCCATGAAGTGAAACACCACATACACACTAGTGAACACACACACTAGGGGGCAGTGAGCACACTTGCCCAGAGCGGTGGGCAGCCCTATCCATGGCGCCCGGGGAGCAGTTGGGGGTGAGGTGTCTTGCTCAAGGACACCTCAGTCATGGACTGTCAGCACTGGGGATTTAACCAGCAACCTTCTGGTCACAGGGCCAGATCCCTAACCTCCAGCCCACGACTATACGGCTGTCTTATCATGTTAAGCGTACTGTCACGATTGGCCCCTCCCAGTCCTGTCCATGTGTTCGTGTTGTGTTCTGGTCTACTCCACGTGCTTTCTTTGTTTTGAGTCTCAGTCCAGCCGCCTTGTTGTCTGACTCCGCCCCTGATCGTTGCCACCTGTCTTTTCCACCTGTATCCTGTTTTGTCATTATCCCTGTTTGTGTTTAAGCCCTGTGTTTGCCCTTTGTTGTGGTTGGTCTCTGTTTGTATGTTTGATGTGCTGCTTGTATTGTATGTATTGTTTGAGCTGTTGGGAATTCAGTGTTTAGTTTCGTTATGTCTGTCCCTCCTGCTCTTCGTGTTGGCTATTTGAACCTGGACTGTTTTGACCACCACCCTGGATTTTGCCCTGAATAAGTCTCACTTTTCTCAGTGCATGCGTCCGCCTCATCGCTCTGCGTTACACTTATGCTACGTTATGATTTTTTCCTGTAGTTGACATGAAGTAGTGAAGTAGTGTATGAAGTAATCTTAGATTCCTTGAATGTGGCCTGCAGGCCTATTTCATCTCATCTAGTGTTTATTTTCTATGAGGAACGTTGGGCACTCATGAATATTTAATGTAAAAACTTGTATATCTTTTACCCAAATAACAATGCTACACTATTGCTGACTTTTGCGAGTGCTTTAATGGCGTTTCCAATGTTATGTTAGCCAGTCCAAGAAGCTTGCAACACACACACACACAGATATTTGTGCTGTTACAGTTAATCCTTCAATTAATTCTTAAACTGAAAGGCAAAGTCTAATATTACTGGATTAGCCTGTTAGTAATTTGTAGTGGTAGCTGTTTGACAATGCTTTGTTCCTATGTAGGGTACGCTTACTACAGTTTTAGGACTTTCATTACAAATATATGGAAATTGTAATTTATGGAACCATACCTAGTTCATATGTTGTTGCTTTAGGAGCAAAGATTTAGGAATTAATTCTCTGTTTCCTATACAGGAGCTAATCTGATTCCTGGACTATATTGCTATATTGCTATATTGCTAATTCTGCATGGGAATTCTACACTAAAAGGAAAATAATAGCTGAAGATTAGGCTTAATCCTTGTCTGTGACACTGACTCTAAGTGCATTCATTATATTTTCAGTTTGTAACAAGTCAATTTGGATTTCTTCACTGTCCTGTATTCATAGGCCAAGTTCAGTTTCCAAATAGATGAATTCAGGAAGCTTCAAGGCCACAATATGAAGTGAGCTATCTGAGCGATCTGGCCATTTTCTCTTTAGGAATCACTATGTAAAGTTATTTTAATATTCAACACACAACAACCCTGCTTTTCTTGTCAGTCATAACTCTGCTCATATACAAGTCCACTCAACTCTGCACCCTCCCTAAGCTAAAGCTTCAAACAGCATCAAAGAGAAAGTGCTGGCGCAGTTTGAGTTCAACTCCAGCATGTCAGCAACTCAAGAAGAGTGCTATATGTCAGCTCCACAGAAAGTTTAATGCCTGTCTCGCCAGTGGGGCAAAATTCAGCGTTGTTCTGAGGGATCAGTGTTGACTGGTGTATCTCATCAGCAGAGACTAGGTTTCCTGACCTTGTGTCCTACCTTGTAACTATGTTCACTGGCCTTTTTATCAGAAACACCGACCATATAGTATGTGCATCTTTAACCTCTGTAGGGTGTTCATGTTTTTGTTATTCAGTGGTCTGGGGGATCCACCACATTATTGTTTTTGTTTTTTTTAATCAATACAGTCATAACAATTTATGTAAAAATACCAAATGTTGAAAATATCACACACGGTCAGCGTAGGGTTCTCCTTTAGCAGCTGTAGCCAGTCAGCAGCCTGTCCAAGTTTTCCATCCTCTCACACAAACACACACACACACACTGCACACATATACAAGCACATACTCACCCAGACACACACACACTAACAGCAGGCCATGTATGAGGAGAACAAAGTGAAGGACACAGCACCTCCACACTTTTATTCCCCCCCAGGTTCACTCTGACAGCAGATGTGTAATATAAATGTGTAGGGGGTGTACAGTGTGAAGTCATTGAAAATTTTATATGTTCTTCACAGAAATTGAGCGAAGAGCAAGGAATCTGGGGTTGAAATAATAATAAATCGCATAATTCTTTCTTTTTGTAAACATTGTGTAACGTGGAACGAGGAGGTGGATGCATATGCCGAGATAAGCGACTTTTATTGAGGTCGTGGTCATGACAGTCCAGGTTCAGGTAGCCAATACGAAGAGCAGGTGGGACAGACATGACAAAGCACACAGGAATCCAAATACTGAACGGAACAAGCAAAACAAACATCAAACAAGCAGACATTCAGGACATACATCAAACAAAGACCAGCGAAAACAAAGGGCAAACACAGGGCTTAAATACGACAGGTGAAAACAATCAGGGGTGTAGTCACAAAACAAGGGGGCAGGACTAGGGATACCAAAACAAAGAAGCACATGGATCATCAAGAGATAAACAAAAAGCACATGGGGGAGTGGGAGGAGCCAAGCGTGAGACATTGAAAATGGGTTCCAAAGACCCGAACACAACACAAGGGTTAAAATATACAGTTACTTACTGTACCTCATTTGTTGCTGTGTAGTTGATCAGCCCCCTCGTCCCCATCAATCTATTTCACTGACATGATATGTAATAAACTGGCAAATTGTTGTTTGCTACTAGAAGGACGGAAGTGAGAAGACATTTGACCCTCTGCTTCTCAAAGTATTGGGGTGAAACCCCACCACATTTACATTTGGTTCAATAAAAACAGGGATGGAGGGGTTGAAAGCATTTCTACAACCTGCAGGTTCTATTATCTCCGTAATCTAGTAAATGTTGTTACTGTGATGCACAAACTATTGCACTTGATCGTGTAGCTTATATTACCACACAGTGTGAAATGAAATGTCAGTTGCAGTATTTCTCACTGCTACCTTGATGAGCTTAAATATTCATCTTCTTCAGAGATGTCTCGTGAATCCCATTGTGAAACACTGACACTATTCATAAAAACATTTACTGAAACAACATTATTGCATTATAACCATATGTCCCGACTATTTTTGCAAAAGGAGCACACCAATTATTTCACACACTAAATGTTTATGGTCACAACCACAAAGTGGCCAGTCATCTGATATAAAGCTGTAACTCACTAGCCTCACACTGCATGATGGCAGCTGTACTTGTTAGATGGCTAAACATGCTTGTTTGTTTAATGACCAGCTTCAAAAAGAATAAACATTTCTGAGATCTTAAGAAAAATTAAATAACAGTTTAGAGAAAATAACATTTTAGGCAGATGTTGCTCTGCGTATATTGTACACAACTGTCTTCAAACTGCCCCAGACTCCGATTAAAGAGCTTCGTGGTGAAAGCTCTTTCACACCTACAACAAAAAGTTGAGACGTTGAAAATTTAAAAAATAAAATGCAATGACATGCAAATCATCTAAACCATGTTTTTAAAGGAAAATACTACAAAGACAATATATCTAATGCTGAAACTGAGAAATCCTATTGTTCTTTGAAAAATATATGCCAATATTGAATTTGATGCCAACAACAATTTCCAAAAAAGTTGGGACAGGGGCTTGGTTTACATTATGCAACTCAAGGGCAATTTAGTTGCACGTATGTTTCGAGTGACTAAAGCTTCACGTTTGACTGTGTAAAGCCCTCCGAACATAAATCTAAAAAAATAAAATCTGTTATGACAACTCAGGACTGCATGTGACATCTGCCATGACATGTTCACAGCATGCTCATGTCATTACGTAGCAGGTTCAAGTAAAAAGTTGTCTTTTGTCAGTCAGTCATCCGCTTTTCTACTACTTTTATTTATTTATTTATTTACTTATTTTTAGGACCAGTAAATTTAGCCTCAGCACCCTTGGGATACGTCATGTTTGCTGTTACTGTCAAAAATCCTGATATAAAACACAAATGTATGCAAAAACCGGAAGGCCTTAATGTAAGCCTTCACGTTTACTCCCTTGACATGAGCTGTAGTTGACCGTTGAGCAAATGACCTTAACCACATGATTCTTTTTGAGTAGGCCCGTCTGAGATGTCTGTCTGTCTGTCTTTAAGGCTGATGTCTCAGTCTTTTTCATTAGGCTTCAAAGAGGCTTATGTAAAGCGTCTTGGTGCTGCAGTCTTGGCAACGAGAGTTGTTCCAGCCTACCTGCAACCTCAGAGAAATCCATGCATGGCTCTACTAAACGTAACCCAATCTAGGCAACACTGTGAATAACTTTCAAATTACATATATGGCAAAAATACTGGTCAGCACACGTAAAAGGACATTTCATGCGGCGCCAGTGTGAGCTCTGAAGCGCACACCTAGGCATCACAGAAACAGACAGCACTGAAGCTCGCTCGTCACTGTCACCCATGCAGAATCCCAGGCTGGTGTGAAATCGCAGCAAGCCTGAGCTAAAGTGAAATTTATTCAATTATCTGTGGTGTGAAAGTCAGGATTAATCACATCCATAACAGAGTAGTGCAATGAGAGAATGAGCCGTCCTGCCATGCTTGCATTACTCATTAACCGCAGAGAGAGAGAGAGAGAGAGAGAGAGAGAGAGAGAGACCCTCCTTTGATTTCCCCCTCCCCATTCCAGCACTTCTGTCAATCATTTTGAGTAGGTATGAATAAATGAATATGGAAGAGAGCAATAATGAGGTAAACGCAGATATTCTGATAAACCAGCATGCGCAGATGAAACAGAGCCTGGTTTGCCATGTTCCTTGTTCCAAAGGAAATCTCTAAAACATGATTATTGTCCTGTAGCTTGTGCAAAGCTGTTTGTTACAGTCAGTAATGGACAGATTCGGCAGTTTCACACTAATTTCGGGTTGATTTTAAAAACGCTGTTGGAATGATTTTGGAACTTTTTCATGGAGCTGCATAAAAATCCAGATGGGAACAACAACAACAACAACAACAACCACAACAACCACAACAACCACATGGCCATTAAAAAGTGTAATAAGTACATTTGTCAGAGTCACTCTTGGTAAATTCAGAACTTGTTCTGGATGCACTTTGAACGTGTTGAAGTAGCTATATGTACATGTCAAATTCAGAAATATTCTCCTTCACAAAGCATGTTTTTTTTTTCAGAAAGAAGGATTTCTCAGTAAGCCTAATAACATAGACCAAGAAACAAGCGTGTCCAATAGTGGAGCTATGGAACGTTCCAAATGAACAGTCATCAACAATTATTTGGCTTAATTTATCCAGTTTACTGAGAATTCTTGCTGTGTGAAATGCTGCCCAGGGTGGGACCTTAAGGAAAAGTCCAGCATTTTTCAAACAAATCTTTATGTAGCATCTGACCAGTTTGCATGATTGATGCAACTGAAACAGGTAAAGCTTTGTGGGCGGAGTTTTGTATTTTAAAAGGCTGTAGATGATGCTACATGATGCTGATCTGGGGATCCCCATTACCTATGATGGTGGGCACACTGTTGGAAAATCATGGTAATGTAACGGCTGATCTTTTTGGCCATGGTGTGGATTGTATGTATAATCTGCTTGAGCACTGAATATTCGTGTTTAATATTCATTATTGTCCTTCTGCCCCAGTGGCGCGCCTTCCTGCAAGTTTTGGTAACACTCTCGTTTACAGTCACCTAAGTTCTAGGTATTAACTAAATAGCTATGAGGTAGAAACTGCAAAATACTAGATAATTATGTCAGAACATAACAGTACGTTCTGAAACAATTTCAGTAAATTACAGTAAAATGGCCAAGAGGTTCTAGATATTAAGTCTGCAGTACAAACTCTGCAGGGCTGTGTGATTATTTTGGCTAAAATGTTGATAAGTTTAAATATATTACATTGAAATGAATGACATGTTCAAGCTATCAAATTTATTAAGATTAATAGACCCTTATTAGTCCCACAACGGGGAAATTTCACCTCCGCATTTAACCCATCTGTGAAGTGAAACACCACATACACACTAGTGAGCACACACACACTAGGGGGCAGTGAGCACACTTGCCCAGAGCGGTGGGCAGCCCAATTCGCAGCACCCGGGGAGCAGTTGGGGGTTAGGTGTCTTGCTCAAGGACACCTCAGTCATGTCCTGTCAGCTCTGGGGATCAAACCGGCGACCTTCCGGTCACGAGGCTGGATCCCTAACCTCCATCCCACGACTGCCCCCATGAAGGACATAATCAAATCCCTCATATTTATTTAAAGCAGCAAGATGTTAAAAACAGTAAATACAGTAAATCAGAAGCATCTCCAAGTAAGTTATGTGCAACAGTAGGAATCATTGCTTTCTTTTACAGCTCAGATTGAAATGTCTTTATAGGTAGTAAACAGGCACATACTATGTAAGACTTTGTTTGCATGCAGTGTTTTTTATCATTTAGGTACGTTTTACTCAAAATAACTGCACAGTACAGTAGAGTTTGTAGCCCACATTCACCCAGTCATATCTAGAAACTCTTACAATTCAGCTTGCCGTCCTGTTCCAGAGTCTGTACACCCCAATTCACCTGGTTAATCTTAAGAACTTCAGGGACTGTAAAGGCGTGTGTCTGTTGTGACCTGTGTTTTGGTTTGTTTTAAGCCTTAAATGTGATTTTCATGCAAATCCATGCGTTCCTGCTCCACCCTCATGCTTTCTCATGCTTTCATTTGACTAATACCTTCACTGCACATGGGTCAGACCTGTTATGTCTATTGTATCTGCTTCACCTGTACACAGTTAAAAAAAGATTTATTCTTTTATAAAGTTATTCTTTAGTAAAGAAAATGTTTCTATACAGAACCAGGAACACTCAAAGAACCCTCTGCATGATTAACGAGTTCTTTGCATTCTTCAAATTGACTGATAATATGCCTCGGATGGTTCTACACAGAACCTTTTAAGAAAGGGTTCTATATAGCAACCAGAAGGGTTCTTCTACTATTATGAAGTCAAGCCTGTAACAGTAGAACAACCCGTTTTGGGGCTATAAGGAACCCGTTAATCATGCAAAGGGTTCTTTGAGTGTTCCTGGTGCTATGTAGGACCGTTCTTTGCTAAAGGACCATATTTCTTTGCTCATTCGTTGTTTTGATGTCACAGGCTTTCGGTTCTTTTAGAAAGTTCAGAGAACCGCGTCAAAACGTGTCAGTAGTAATCGATCCTGCTTCAACAAGCAATAGCAGCATCTGACACCTGGATGCTATTTACATCCTTTAAAACAGATACACAGCTATACGTACCAATAGTCTACTGTACATGTTACTATAGACTGACTGGCCTTTAAAGTTAAGTGATACTTTATTAGTCCCACAAACGGGGAAATTCCACCTCTGCATTTAACCCATCCGTGAAGTGAACCACCACATACACACTAGTGAACACACACACTAGGGGGCAGTGAGCACACTTACCCGGAGCGGTGGGCAGCCCTATCCACAGCACCCGGGGAGCAGTTGGGGGTTAGGTGTCTTGCTCAAGGACACCTCAGTCATGTGCTGTCGGCCCTGGGGATCGAACCAGCAACCTTCCGGGTCACAGGGCCAGATCCCTAACCTCCAGTCCATGCCTGCCCCTTTTTAAACAATGTGTAATAGCTGGTTTATTTGCTGCTGTTCCTCTTGAACTTTCTTTGGGTCAGACATGTTCACAAAGGATGAAAGACAGCAGAAGACAGTGAAGGATACTCTGGCGAGATCCTTGAAAAATATATGCTGCATTTCTCAAATGTTTTCAAAGGATTCTTCTGATTCGAACGGCCTTGGATGACATAGCGGTCTAGAAATGCAGCCTAGCTTTTAGAACAGAGCTACTGTCAGACTCGGGGATCTAACTGCAGTCCACAGATTTTTTGCTCCAGCACCTCTGATTCACATCATGAAGAGCTTGCTAATTAGCTGAAAGCTTAAGCAGGGAGGTAAACAACTATACTGGTTAACAGTGGTTCCCGAAGTCAGTTATTTTCCCGACTCTAAAACACCTGACACAGCATGCGGAGCTTGTTAATTAGTTAATGAGCTGAATCAGGTGTGCTAGATGAGGGAAAGTGCATATGCGGGGTCCCCAGGACTGAGATTGGAAACCCCCGAGCTAATACTAACAGCACTTTGTATATTTGGCATAATCATCAGAGCACATGACCACCAAGGAGTTCTTAGCCAAACAGCAAGCCATTAACTAAGATGCATTATAGACTCATTTCATATTAGCGAGCAAAGCACCTGCTGTGTCCATCCAGTCTCATCCACACCAGCATGAGATTGAACTAGTCAACAGACATCTAGCATATTGCTTAATTAGTTTAGTGTCCTGTCCTTCCCTGCAGTGGAGAAGCGTGGGTTTTGTCCCTGGTCAGAAAAGTATTTCTACAGCTGTAAGTACACTGTTAGAAATAAAGGTGCTGTGCAGGTACATTTTTCACCCATCAAGGTGCAAACAATGTAAATGTGCCCTCAAAGGCACAACAGTGGTTTTCAGGTCCACCTGTCCACCTTAAATAACCTTTTTCCAGGTGAAAAGTACATATTTGAACCTTTTCCTATCCTAATGTTTAGAAAACAGAAGAATAAGATAAAAAGCCTGGAGGCGAGACGGAGTGTGTGGAGTCAACACAGCTTAGAAAATATGATTATGGTGCAGTTATGTTCCCTGACTAAAGGTACTGAGATGTACTTTTACTGGAGGAATATTTTACCTTGGGGGTCTCAACTTTAACTCTAGTACATGATTTGTGTACTTCGTCCAGCTCTGGTTCTGGGACAGCTTTCATAGAGCATGAGAGTCAACTTGCCTTAAAGGGGTTTCTGTATATTCTTCAGTCATCTGTTTTGGATGTTTCCTCTCAAATAAGCACTAGATCACCCCCAATGAAAACAGTTACATTAAACCAGCATTTCGTTCATGTGGTTTATGATGTGCTTGAGCACATACGTTTCTGCTGTTTTAATTTGAGGTACTGAAGTATCTCCTCCAGGATTCAACACACTGAGCCAGTCATTTCTCCCTTTAAGAATTCATGAGAGCCAAGCTCCTCCGCTTTCATCCCTTCTAACCCAAAATAATGAGCGAGAGAATGGGCTCCTCAGCTGGGGAATCCCTTTCATGATAAAAGACAGCCGTGCTCGATTGAATTTGTCGGGCGTGATGTGAGTTAGACGATAGTGACATGGATAGCATTTTGGCAGAGGTAGGAATACAGCAAACGCCAAAGTCGTCATCGCTTCAGGTCATAATTGGAATGCTGTTAGGCGCTCTGGAGCTGGAGCTCCAGCTCAGTCAGTTCAATCAGGAAATCAACAAATGATTGACGTGACTTGGTTCATCATATTTGCAGTAAATCAACAATGAAACTTTCTAGTATTATGGAAAATAATGCACAACGTCTTCGAGTTTTATACCAATAATTTATTATCCAAGTAGTACACTTAGAATATGTTGACCTGGCTGCAAAGTGGCCAACTACACTGGAAATAGCTACAAGTTGAGGATCAATAAGTTAGCAAAAATGCACATTTGTTCACCACAATGTATAGTAGAAAAATGAGTCATTGCAGACAGTGGAAAGCACCAGATCCTTAGGCACAACAACAGTGATAAAATTCAGAATTGATAAAAAAAAAACCTCAGAGTTTCAGAGTCTCAGTACCATTATCATTCAGGAATACAGCTAATTACTGTATTTGGCATCAGAGGTGGAAAAACTATACTGTATATAATCAATGTACAATCAATTAGCTACAGAACAATGGGAAGTTATCATAAATACTGCATGATAATGGTATTGTCATACCATATGAAAAAGCTTTTGATCTTTGTAAACCATTCAAGTTCAAACAAAGAACTTCACTTACTTAGAGGTTAACATGAAGGAAAAAGGTGTATTTACAGGACATTTGAGAGCGGCTGCATAAACCCATACTGAAAATTCAAGTACTTTGAAACACACAGGACTTCGTAAAGGGCAGTAACGTTAAGGTGCCAAGCACTGTACAGTAGTGTTTGAAACCTAATTTTAAAATGGCAGTCTTATGCACTTGTAGAAAAAAGACAGAGAGGTCTGTAGTGGTCAAATACTTCCAGTTAATATATATAAAAAAAAAAAAAAAAAAAGATTGAACATTCATCACAGTCATGTCTGATTTGAAACAAGGTCTGAAAGGTCTTTACAAGGTGTAATACAAAAACATGAAAAATATCGCCTTTTGTACAATAGAAAACTGTCATTTGGAAGGAGGTCAGTGCAAAAGGTAGTAGCACAGAGTGAATGCGGAGCCTTAGTCTAGATCAGTGCTTCCTAGATCTGGTCCTAGAGCACCCCTGCTTTAGCGTTTACCTGATCTAACGTACCATCTTCTACAAAGGAAGGACTTGTTAATTAGCTGATTTGCAGGATCACGTTAGAGCAACACTCAAAATGTACCGGCACCAGAGTTAGAAATCACTGATTCAGAGCTTGGACCCCTACACGGTGGTGACAGACAGGAAGGCATTGTGCACTTTGGTGCCCTCGGGTGCTCTGGCCCCATGACTCATCAGTTCCTGAATGGTCATCCAGTTGTCCAAGATTTTCCTGTTGCGCTTTTTCAGCATCTTCTTGTGGCTCAGTTCCAGGATGCTGACTTCTGCTCCTGACGTTCCAGCAGCCTCTTTTAGACACTCCAGCCGGCTGCGTTGCATGAACTCACGGCGACGTCGCTGCTCCCTGGCCCTCGCCAGCTGCTGCTTTCGTTCTTCTTTGCTCCAGTAGCGGCCCATTTTCAGCTCACTGGCAGCATCGTCATCTGTCGTCATGCCACTGCTGCGCTCCTCGCGGATCCGAAGAGCCCGTTCCCTCAGGATCCGATCCCGAGCAGGACGCCGTGCCACATACCTAGTCCCGTCTGCCCGGACCTTTACCTTCCATTCCAGCCTACCGGGCTGAGGAGGGGAGGGCCGTCCACGGAGGCTCAACAAACTTAGCTGGCTCTGAGAGTATTCTAGAGAGGAGGATGAGTGCTGCTGGAGGAGCTGCATGTAGCCCTGGTAATGACTGGTGTTGGGGTGGTAAGGAGAGGGGTGGCTGCCTCCAGGGGCTGCCCGGCTTCGGCTCCTCGACCAATCATGCCGCTCATCGTCAGCCGGAAGGGCTGGGTCTGACTCCGATGGATTGCTAGGACTCTGCTCCAGGCTGCTGGACAGAGCCTGGCCTGGACCTTGCGACCCAGGACTGGTGATTGGGGTCTGTAGCGGTGCAGTGGAGTTAGCATGAATAGTGTTATCAAAGGTGAGATTGCCATGAGTGGGTGAGGTATGACGATAAGCAGGGCAGCTGTGGGAAGTTAAGGGGCTACCGCAAGATACCCCCTGAGTATGAATTGCACTGCCACTGCGCAAGTTCCTCTGATTGGTTTGGTGGATGCAACTTTGCAGAGAGTGGTCAGGCGAACCTTCGGTGCCCAAAGGAGTGGATCGTGAGCTTTCTGCTGTGTTGTATGCACTTGAGCTGTCCTTGTCCCTCAGCTTCTCACATTGCGTCCTCTCAGGCTGCTCATTGATATCTTCCAGCTTGGCCCGGCGAGTCCTACTATCCTTGTCTCCTCTAGGTATTTCCCGCTTGCTTCTGCGCAGTTGGTGGGCCTGCATGATGCTCTGGCACTTACGCTCAATGCTGCGTAGCTCCTCATTCAGCATACGCAGCTCACGCTCCACACCTCCTCTGCCGGCCTGCTCTGTCAGACTGCACTCGATGGTGCTGCTGCGCCGGTACACCAGGCCACACTCGCCTTCATTCCGGATCTGGCACTTCAGTTGCAGAAGCTGCTGGAAATGATCACATTCCACTCCAGCCTCACTACGTTCACCCTCTTGGCTCAGCTCCTGATTGGCTGGGCTGGTGGCAACCAGATGTGGCTCCACCTCCCATTGGTGCTGCATACGCTTTGGAGTCCTTTTTTGGACATGAGGTCTGGAGCACTCATCACGCCCATGTCTCATCCCACTGCCTTTATCCTGCAGGGTGGAGGAGCAGGTGGCTTCATCCTCATCTGGCATCTTGGACTACAAAGAAACACACATGGGTGTGAGGTTCAGCTGGAAGGGTTCTTTGAAAAGGGGCATGAATCATCTGCTCGGGTTCATGTAGTGCTACTCACTTGCTTATCACTTGCTGTCTGAAAGACATCTTCTTTTCTCCGCTCCTCCAGAATTTCCATCTTTAGCTCCTCCAGGAAGTCATGGTGCTCTTCATCCAACCAGGCTTCATCCATCTGGAAGAAGAGACAATCACTAGATTAACTCTCTGCAGGCCCTATTGCTTTGAGCACCGCACCATATGTTGCTCTAGCATAATTGAGTAAATATGAGTAAATATTGGATGAAAATGTTCTGAGAGATACCATTAAATGTTTCTATAAGGAACATTTACTTTACATGCTAAATGGTTGCAAATTTGAACACTTAGAAACAGGCAAGTGAGATAGAAGTAAGAGGAAATAGACTACTGGGGACATTTTAAATGCTAATTGTGTATATTTGCATAAAACAGTAAGACAGTGTAAATAACACAATGTCAGGCAAAAATAGGATAAAATCCAAATAGTTATTTTTGTTTGATGAAAATAAAAAGGTAGATAAAAATAGATTTAAAAAGAAAATAAATAACTGTACCATAACCCAACAGTAGCATGAACAATGAAAATAAAAGTGGACTTGGTACAGGACCCTGTAGTACACCATAAAGAAAATGGTCTCCAGGGACGTGCATACCTAATTTAACTAATCAAAGCAAAACCTTTATTAAATTGGGGGGCAGTCGTGGGCTGGAAGTTCGGGATCTGGCCCTGTGACCGGAAGGTTGCTGGTTCGATCCCCAGTGATGACACTTCATGACTGAGGTGTCCTTGAGCAAGTCACCTAACCCCCAATTGCTCCCCGGGCGCTGTGGATAGGGCTGCCCACCGCTCCGGGTAAGTGTGCTCACTGCCCCCTAGTGTGTGTGTTCACTAGTGTGTATTTTAATTCCCTTAAAACTCTTTACTGAAAAAAAAAAACAATTAACTGGGTTTTACTTTTTAAGAAATGCATGAATTTGAATACAAATGCAAACTAATTTGTGTCAGAAGTGAATGCGATTTCCTTTAAGACAGGAGTCATGTCACCACAACATGTAATCACTGTCCAGTCAGAGCTGAGCTCTGCTCTCTGATCCATTAGCTTTCAAGACTGATCACAATTGCGTCTGTTCCATGGAAGGAAGTACCAAGAGAGCTCATGGTCTGGGACAATGGCTGGTAGCTCACCTGTGCCTCTGGCCTGGTAACTAATAATACAATGTTCTTGGTGTCTTCATTAGAGAGAAGAGCCACAGCTTCCTCCCTGTCCTGGACATCACAGCCATTTATCTGGAAAAAAAACACACACACACACACACACACACACACACACACACACACACACACACACACACACACACAGAAAGATAATGATGGACTACCAATACTATGCGAAATGCACCACATCAGTGAGGGAAGTGGAACAAAGCTTCACTCCCCACCCAAATAAACCCAAGCTGACAAACACACACACATGCACACACACATATACGGCCCCCATCCTGAGATAAGAACCCACAGTCAATTATATATTTACAGCAAGAGTGGCTGTGCATCGATTAGAAGGAGCCACCTCAGCCTCGGGAGTCCGAGCATTCATAAAAGCGTCCTAGCAGTGCAAGTTCAGACACACAATTAACCAAACCCTGACAGGTGGCGTTCATCTCTTCCTGTATAGAGTAATGGGACTGTCACAAAGAGATAATGGGGTGAGGAGCAAGAGCGAGCCAAAAAGAGAGAGCGAGAAATTCATGGGACTCACAACTCACTTTGAGTCCATCTACTCATTTTCCTTCAAAGTAACAATCCTGAATCTCCTGCCTTCTCTCTCTTTTCCTATAATCACCCCATGCCATATATATCCTCTGCTTTTTCCTGAATATTTATGTACACCAGCTTGGAGCATTGAAGCTCTACAGACTGAAACGGTCAAAGAAACCAACAGCTGCAATTCATACATGCACAGCTTGCTGAACAACAGGATGTCTCAAAGGCGCAATTGTGAGACACCCTTCGGAATACCGGTTTCTGCATGAATGTGTAAAATGTGATCTTCTCCTTATCGATTTGCTATAATAAATCAAGACAATCGTCTTCTCTAAGAAACAACACGTGACGTATTTTGCTGAATTCATGTTTTTGACCCATTGACAGTGAAAGTATATGAGTCTTTGGAGTCTGGAAGCAATGAAAAGATGATACACTGGTGTCAAGTGTTCCAAACAGTTCAGGTGTGAGTTTTCCATATAAAGTAAAACACACACAGTTTTAGTCACCTGCGAGCGCAATATGGCCAAAACAATGGAGATTTCAGAGGACCAAGAAATGCTGTCGCGAGTTACTGAAGGATTCCTAAAGACTTGGGTTTCCATTGATCAGGCTAATGTAATAAATTCAGCACTGTCAATACTCTCCCTATTAGAGGACGTCCTACAAAGATGTAGAACCTTCAAATAAATGGAAGACAACCAAGGATCATCTGATAATGCAGAGAATCCTGATAATTGCAAAGGGTTTACAAACCTGCTCTATAGTGTCGATGACCGAGGGTCACCAAGGTGTCATCTTGTAATCTGTGATATGTCTAAATAATGACTCTAGGTCTAAAGTGTCTGTCTACATGGGAAAAATGAAAAACACCCTATCGCACCATGTGGTAAAAACAAATGTACTGCTAATGACAGGGTACCCATCACCCAGATAACCACCTTACCTTGACAGGTTCTCTGAGTTACAACACTAATAGCCATTCTGCTGAAAGTTGATTTGGACAGTTGAAATTGAAAACAAAGTCGGATGCTTCGCACTTTAGTGTAAAATGTTGTGATCGCATTGGGCTGCTAGTGAGCAACGGGGGCAAATTGGGAGGGGTGAAAAACCCCTGCTGTAAAAACTGGAAAATAGCAGAATTTTGGGGAGAAGATCATTTTTCTTCCAATCTAGCGTACAATAAATTCCCATCTCTATCTTCTGTTTCATGTGATGTTTTGATCATTCCCACCACCGCTCCACCTCCTCTCTCTTCCTCAGATCTATGTCAGTCCTTCCAGCATTCATGGTGGGTTCTGTCTGGCCTTCAAGCTCCATGCAGGAGCTGCTCAGAACTCCACAGTTCTTAGAGTTCAGATCTACTATCAGGCTACACTCATACTAGGACCATGTGTTCTGAACTTGGAAAAACACCTATAAACTGCCTTGTTTGCACACCTACAAAGACAAAAATCCAGACACATTTTCATCAGTATATCATCGCCGTCCAAAGAAAAACGAGAATGTCCAAAATAGTAACTTTGCAGGAGAAGGCAAAAACACTCTGCTGGTCCATTCATCATGATATCTTTACGCAATATGACTTCCATCTGCAATGATGCCATGAAATGAAATGATGAGGAAAAATGAACAAAAAAATGTTTTTTCTTTAGATAGCGGCAATATATTCCATCATTGAGTGCGTTTACATGCACTTAATAATCTGATAACTTCAGAAAATCAGATTTTGTCAGTCATCCGATCAGTCCGTTTACACGCACTTGAGCAAGCAGATAATGGGAAACGCTGGATGTATATGAGTCAGGCTGTAATCAGATTTCTGTTTTGTGCAACAAGCCAATAAACTCACAGAAGTAGACGTGACGTAAAACTCCAACTTCATGCGGTAGCTTTGTTTTAAACACTGAGCCACATGAACGTAAATCTTCTGCAAGTTGAAGAATGTTTCGATCCTTAATTTAACACTTAGTTCTTTTCAGCTCGAGTGTTTTGCTGCCATCTCGGCGGAATAGATGCTTGCTTTCTGGTACCGCCGTCTGTGTTCACACATGTGCAGACTGAGAAATCCGAAAGAAAGTGTAGTCGTACTGAGGAATCTGATTCCTGAGCTCAAATCCAGCTCTTTCTCAGATTCCTTAACTGAATTTCTAGACCTTACTCTGATCTAAGAAATCTGAGTGTGCTGTTGATATGACTGTTTGAATAAAACCAGAAATCTGATTATATGATTGGATTACTGAGTGCATATAAACAAACTCAATATTTCTGAAGAAAATAAAATGCACAGTGCGACTTCCAAATCATTATTAATTAAATTTAAATGAATTAAATTGTATGGCAGCTGTGAATAATTGTGTATACATGTTACAAGCAAGCTAACATCTGTGCATTTCCTGTTATACCAGTAGGAGCTTCACCTGTAAAATCCGATCGCCCTCTCTGATGCGTCCATCTCTGGCGGCTATGCTGTTGGGGCCGACCTAGAAGAGATCCCATAAAGCTTCCATCAGTTCATACGGCCACTGTCCGTTATCAAATTCCACTCTGAGGTAGTTTGTTAGTCTTTCATGGCATTTGTTTCATTGTTATGTTTATTTTTGGCATCGGCCACTGTTATCTGTACAGGTGTACTCCTTGCTTGTTCCGTTCTTCATGTTCAGTGGTGAAACATCACCTTTTAATCAAAAGAAAACCTCAGCTGTTGCTTTGTGCACTGATCTTTCTGTGGGAAAAAAGAGACAGCTGATTGTTTTCTTCAAACGAATGAAAATCAGGCAAAGATCATGATGAAAGAGACCGAAACAGGCTGGTTGTCACGCTTAATATAGGCTACAATTCTAGATTTGAATAAAATCAACGTCTGTATTTTCACACATCGCAACGGAGGGGCTTATGGACTTTCTGCGTGTGTTTATTTGGCGTCGGGCCCTGAAATGATCTCTATAATTCAGATCATGAAAGAGATACTGAAAAGTGAGGAAAAACAGAGAAAACCAGAGAACCACCGCCGAGCGGTGACACAAACATCATATACATACATGCATTTTTAATGAGAAACATTAGCATATCCCCCGCTTTCCTCTCCCTTAGAGGTGTATAAATAGAACATCTCTGTAGGTTGGTAGGTTGTTTACGATCCGCTTTCTGCCAGGGATCTGACAGAGTCAAAAACAACCTGTTTTAGGTGCTGCCGGAGCCAGTTTGATGTAAGGTATGCTGTATTTACATATCTCAAAGAGTTTCTGTTGGTGTAACGGCAAGCTATCTGAGCTCAACAAGAGACAAGTTCTTCCACTAGGCTGCATTTCCTACTCCTTTCCTCCTTTGTTCGTGGTTAATGTGTAGAAAATAATGCCAAGGACCACCGCTCCATTTTGCCCGCTGTTGGAGACGAGTGGGGTATCATTCTCCAGCAATTAAAATCATCAATTAAAACGCAGAAAGGGAAGGGGCGGGAATCGCATTTCAGACTTCACTTCCTCTCTCCATGCCTGGCTCAGTCTTAGCAGATAATTAGACTTCTGTCTTTGAAAAACCGGAAACTTGTCGCTGAGACTCGCCAAACGAAGCCCCTTCAGTTTTACTGTGCCGATGTGCTGTTCTGAAACAATAAGGTTGCATCAGAAAGAACTACGGCTTATCTTTTAATTACCTGACTGGAATGCAGAATCTACGCTTGGATTAATTCAGTGGCTGGAATTCATTTGATGGGTTGCGTTAGACCTTCCACCAACTATGCTGTTCACTATAGCCTGAAATAGACCCAGACTTCCAAAAATGCATCATATAATCCAGATTCTCTGCCCTTATCTGTGTGGTTGCCTGGTTTTCTCTGTTCTTTCTCGTGCGGATAAGCATGTGCTGTATCGTTTTCATGATCTACATTATATGGAAAAGAAGTGAGATCATTTCAGCGCCCAGAGAAACAATCAGACAGAAAGTCATGCTTTTATAAGACCTGCCGTGAGATGTGTGTGGATTATATTTAAATGCTGATTATATTTAAATCTGGGAGTGTGGTGCCTTTGCCGTCTAGATGAAATCTGACAGCTAATACATTTCAGATCCTTTCATCTTCTGCTGAGCTGAGCTTGATTTTGTTTGATGAACGCGATCAGCTGACTCCTTGTATGAGTGTACATGCGATGAATGTCAGCTGGAGTCGGTCACCTGGCTGACGTAGATAGCAGTGTCCTCCTCGTCATCCGTCCTGTAGCAGAGAGTGAGCCCCAACTTCTCCTGACTGTTCAGACGACACAACTCAACCTCCTGAAACAGAAAGTACCACGAATAATTTATTCATCTGTCCATCCATACATCCACTCATCTGCCCATCCTTCTACTCAGATATATATCTATCCATCCATTTTTTGATTCATCCACTCATCTGCCCATCCATCGTCTCATCCATCCGTGCATCCACCTACCCATCCATCCACTTACCTAACTACCCCTCCACTCATCCATCATCTACTCACCTATCCATCCATCCATCCATCCATCCATCCATCCATCCATCCATCCACTCATTGTAGTCCATCCATCCATCCATGTCCATCTATTAATTCATTATGCATGCATCCACCTGCTCATCCATCCGCTTATCTAACTACCCATCAACTCATCCATCATCCATCCATCCATCCATCCATCCATCCATCCATCCATCCATCCATCCATCCATTTATTCATCTATTTATCCATCTAACAATCATCTGTACATTCATGTATCTACATACTCATCTTCCCATCCATCCACTGATCCTCCCTTCCCTTCATACATCCGTCCACTCATCTGTCATCTACTCATCCACCCATCCATCCATCCATCCATCTATCCACTGAAGCGTCATGTAATCATCCATCTATCCACTTATCCATATGCACTCATCTGTCTACCATTTATCTATCCATCTAGCATCCACTCTCGTACCCTTTCATCCATCCATCCATCCATCCATCCATCCATCCATCCATGTTTCATTGAATGATTTTTAAATACGAGGTTAAGCAGGTTCAGTAAGCAGACAGCAATTGAAATGAACTGAAGTATAAAAAAAGGCCTAAAGATTGTTATGTGGGTTTGTGTTTACCTGCTTTCATTATATTTCAATAGACTTTAGACTTAAACTTTTAAAAGGCAGCAGTGAGTGATGTTTAGATGCTGCACGTACATTCTAAATCGCTTAATGAGCACGTTTATTATTTGCATGAGTGGTAATAGGAATGAAATAATTTCTAACATGCTTAAACCAGAGCCACAACAGAGTTCCTTGGGAATAAAGCTGTAATGGCATTTAATCCCTTCTCAGTAGCGCGGAGAGCTTTTGAAAAACGCTTTAAAGACATATTGATCATTCTGAGACTTTAATCTCATGATCAAAATCTTGAGATCTAAGAGTGCAAAAAAAAATCAGCAATAATAAAATGTTTACACCATGGCGTGAGATAAGATATGCAGGACAGCAGTTCCTTCCCGCATTTTTTGGCCACAAATTAAATGGATGCAATGAAAAGTTACAGCATGTCTGAGCACTGAATTAATCAGGCAGAGAAATGAGGGGGCATGTCAGCACTGCCATCCTCACACTGAAGGGTAAGGACAGTGCTGTGTTTGAGTGACGTTCATTTGTCTTAGGACACCATTTAGTCACAGCTGACAGCTCTGGAGCGCTAACAACCCTGAGCCTGTTCACTGGACCAGAAACGACCCATTTACCACTCAGCAGTCTGACTGTACGGCCATATATCAGAACCAGCCGCCGGCACAACACAGCGAAACACATATGTGCTCGCTCTCTCTCCCTCTCTCTCTCTCTCTCTCTCTCTCTCTCTCCCTCTCACTCTCTCTCCCTCTCTCTGTCTCTCTCTCTCCCTATCTCTCCCCCTATCTCTCTCTCTCTCTCTCCCTCTCTCTCTCTCTCTCTCTCTCTCTCTCTCTCTGTCTCTCTCTCTCCCTATCTCTCTCTCTCTCTCTCTCTGTCTCTCTCTCTCCCTATCTCTCCCTCTCTCTCTCTCTCTCTCTGTCTCTCTCTCTCCCTATCTCTCCCTCTCTCCCTATCTCTCCCTCTCTCTCCCTCTCTCTCTCTCTGTCTCTCTCTCTCCCTATCTCTCCCTATCTCTCCCTCTCTCTCTCTCTCCCTCTCTCTCTCTCTCCCTCTCTGTCTCTCTCTCTGTCTCTCTCTCTCTCTCCCCCTATCTCGCTCTCTCTCTCTCTCTCTCTCTGTCTCTCTCTCTCCCTATCTCTCCCTCTCTCTCCCTATCTCTCCCTCTCTCTCTGTCTCTCTCTCTCCCTCTCTCTCTCTCTCTCTCTGTCTCTCTCTCTCCCTCTCTCTCTCTCTCTCTCTCTGTCTCTCTCTCTCCCTATCTCTCCCTCTCTCTCTCTCTCCCTATCTCTCCCTCTCTCTCCCTCTCTCTCTCTCTGTCTCTCTCTCTCCCTATCTCTCCCTATCTCTCCCTCTCTCTCTCTCTCTCCCTCTCTCTCTCTCTCTCCCTCTCTCTCTGTCTCTCTCTCTCCCTCTCTCTCTGTCTCTCTCTCTCCCTCTCCCTCCCTCTCTCTCTCCCTCTCTCTCTCACTCACACACACGCAAATGTATACACATGCATACACACGTACAAATAATTATACATACATATGCATATCCACACAAGCGTATGCACACATACATTCAAATGCAAAAGTTTGTGCACCCCAGTCAGATTCAATTTGGTTTGGTCTTTTAGATGAAAATGTACCCAAATAGTAAAATAATCCTCGTAAAATAAAGTAATATTAGAAGTTCGACCAGGTTACTTAGTTTTTTTTAAGTTAGAAAAGTGGAGTTTGATTATGACTTTTACTTTTAGATGGTCATCATAACTAAATTAATTCAATGAACTCCTTAAAATTACAGTATTAATAAATACTAATGCTTATCATTCAGTACCTACAGCATGTCTGAGCACTGAATTAATCAGGCAGAGAAATGAGGGGGCATGTCAGCACTGCCATCCTCACACTGAAGGGTAAGGACAGTGCTGTGTTTGAGTGACGTTCATTTGTCTTAGGACACCATTTAGTCACAGCTGACAGCTCTGGAGCGCTAACAACCCTGAGCCTGTTCACTGGACCAGAAACGACCCATTTACCACTCAGCAGTCTGACTGTACGGCCATATATCAGAACCAGCCGCCGGCACAACACAGCGAAACACATATGTGCTCGCTCTCTCTCCCTCTCTCTCTCTCTCTCTCTCTCTCTCTCTCCCTCTCCCTCTCTCTCCCTCTCTCTGTCTCTCTCTCTCCCTATCTCTCCCCCTATCTCTCTCTCTCTCTCTCCCTCTCTCTCTCTCTCTCTCTCTCTCTCTCTCTGTCTCTC
The DNA here is from genome assembly GCF_015220715.1 of Pygocentrus nattereri. Classification (NCBI taxonomy): domain Eukaryota; kingdom Metazoa; phylum Chordata; class Actinopteri; order Characiformes; family Serrasalmidae; genus Pygocentrus; species Pygocentrus nattereri. Next base: position 40,904,100 of record NC_051221.1, on the reverse strand, counting down.
TCTCTCCCTATCTCTCTCTCTCTCTCTCTCTGTCTCTCTCTCTCCCTATCTCTCCCTCTCTCTCTCTCTCTCTCTGTCTCTCTCTCTCCCTATCTCTCCCTCTCTCCCTATCTCTCCCTCTCTCTCCCTCTCTCTCTCTCTGTCTCTCTCTCTCCCTATCTCTCCCTATCTCTCCCTCTCTCTCTCTCTCCCTCTCTCTCTCTCTCCCTCTCTGTCTCTCTCTCTGTCTCTCTCTCTCTCTCCCCCTATCTCGCTCTCTCTCTCTCTCTCTCTCTGTCTCTCTCTCTCCCTATCTCTCCCTCTCTCTCCCTATCTCTCCCTCTCTCTCTGTCTCTCTCTCTCCCTCTCTCTCTCTCTCTCTCTGTCTCTCTCTCTCCCTCTCTCTCTCTCTCTCTCTCTGTCTCTCTCTCTCCCTATCTCTCCCTCTCTCTCTCTCTCCCTATCTCTCCCTCTCTCTCCCTCTCTCTCTCTCTGTCTCTCTCTCTCCCTATCTCTCCCTATCTCTCCCTCTCTCTCTCTCTCTCCCTCTCTCTCTCTCTCTCCCTCTCTCTCTGTCTCTCTCTCTCCCTCTCTCTCTGTCTCTCTCTCTCCCTCTCCCTCCCTCTCTCTCTCCCTCTCTCTCTCACTCACACACACGCAAATGTATACACATGCATACACACGTACAAATAATTATACATACATATGCATATCCACACAAGCGTATGCACACATACATTCAAATGCAAAAGTTTGTGCACCCCAGTCAGATTCAATTTGGTTTGGTCTTTTAGATGAAAATGTACCCAAATAGTAAAATAATCCTCGTAAAATAAAGTAATATTAGAAGTTCGACCAGGTTACTTAGTTTTTTTTAAGTTAGAAAAGTGGAGTTTGATTATGACTTTTACTTTTAGATGGTCATCATAACTAAATTAATTCAATGAACTCCTTAAAATTACAGTATTAATAAATACTAATGCTTATCATTCAGTACCTACAAGGACTTCAATGCAAACTGGTTGAGCTATTCTGAGGTTAAAGAAAGTGTGTAATAAAACTTTGGGCCTGGTGGTGGGCCCTGATCGTTTTAGGGGTTAAAACAACTTGCTTTATTAGTTACAGCAGTACCTTAGTAGCTTTTAAAGAACATATTTCAGATCGGTAGAGTTATCTGATCGGCCAGAACATCAATGGATCCCTAGTATCCAGTAGGAAAAGAGCAAAAAGGAAAGTCGCCCACTGTAACGGTGGGAGCGATGAGGCGGGTGCATGTGCTGAGATAAGTGACTTATTATGGGCAAATCCAGGGTCATGGTCAAAACAGTCCAGGGTCAGATGATCAAAACGGAGAGCAGGAGGGACAGACATGACAAAATGAACACAGAACTCCAAACAGACCAGAAATAAACAGAACTCTTCAAACAATACAAACACTTTGAACAGAACTTTGAACAGAACATCCAGCAAACATCCAGCAAAGACCAAGGCAAACACAGGGCTTATATATCAGAGGCAAGACGAGGGACAGGTGGGAAACAGGTGGTAACAATCAGGGGTGGAGTCAGACAACAAGGGGGCTGGACTGAACCAAAACAAATGTACATGGAAGATCAAAAGTAAACAAAAAGCACATGGAGGAGTGGGAGGAGCCAAATGTGATACCCACTACTGTCAACTGTTCTCCACAGCAACAAGGCATTTTCGTCCACACAACTGACCGCTCACTGGATATTTCCTCTTTTCCGGACCGTTCTCTGTGAACCCTAGAGATGGTTGTGTGTGAAAATCCCAGCAGATCAGCAGTTTCTGAAATACTCAGACCAGCCCGTCTGGCACCAACAACCACGCCACGTTCAAAGTCCCTTAAATCCCCTTTCTTCCCCGTTCTGATGCTCGGTCTGCACTTCAGCAGGTTGTCTTGACATACATGCCTAAATGCAGTGAGTTGCGGCCGTGTGATTGGCTGATTAGCTATCTGTGTTAATAAGCGACTGAACAGGTTAAAATTCAGTAAATTATATATATTAAACTCATTAAATAAACATTAATTCAACATTAAAATGTGCCGAAGTGTGTTCTCCATAGAGGATGTGTTTCAAAAGACTCATTTGTCTTTCGACTGGGGCGCCCAAACTTTTTCCTATAACTGTACATTTACACATGTATAATAAATGTGAGGATGCAGCTTTTAAAAGTAAGTTCATCAAAGGCAGGCTAGTGCTGTGGTCATATTAAGTGGATGGAAAACACACCGCAGAACCGAGAGGTAGGATAATCTCAGGTTTACAGCGCTTTGGAAAACTCCATGGCATTATGTTTTATCTCTAAGGAGTAAGTATGAGAGCTGTTCTCTATTTCAGATCTGGACGAATGCCAATAATCACGCTGAAGGATATTCATCATTGCCAGCTTTAATGTGGCTCAGTATTGATCTGTCTCCTAAGCTCAGCAATAACTCATAATCTCTTCAAAGCATCCAGTGTTTCAGACTATGCATTCACTGACTGGTATTTCCTCAGCTGTTGGACAGAAAAGGATTAATAATACCCCTTAATCCAGAACGTATTTTGTCTGTATTGCATCACAGCACTACTTTTTCACATATAACCTTGAATATAAGCTTCTATTAAAAATGCACTCGCAAGAAAGACATTAGCGCCTCCTCGGCCCAGCGAGGGGAGCATATCCATGACAGACAGACAGAAGTACCATCATGCATGGAGTGAAACAGCTCAGTCTGATGAGGAAGACCCAGAGTGGAAGGGACTTTCTCCAAAAGATGGGATATATGCCTTTTTAAAGGAAAACCCCCACGTTTTTCAGTCTCGTCTCGTTGCTATCTACACAGACATGATTTTTACAGACATCAACTCTGAAGCGTTTCCCTGCATCTAGAAAATAACAAACATGTTTACTGTAAATACACTTAAAATAGCCGGTGAGCAGTTGCTCAACTCTGTCTGTATTTTTTTACACTTTCATGGACAAAATCAAAACTTTGTAAAATGCTGCCATTCTGGGAGAGTGAAGTCTAGCAGGTGCTTCCTCTGATACACATGAAGCGCCACCCTACCCACCCAGCGGGAGTGAGGCCAATTGTGCTGTCTTGGACTCCTGACCAAAGATGCAGTGGCATCACTGGGGAACAAACATGTGATCTCCTAATGAGAGATCCAATGCTTAGACTGTTAGATGATAACCTTAAGTGAAGTGTTTTAATTTAAAATGGCTTGTTTCAATAGTTTGTAGTAGCTTAGTAAAGGAATAGAAAGAAAAACAGCAGATCTGAAGCATTGCCAGCCAACTCTATGGATATACTGGCATTTCAGGCACCAAAAATGGAGGGAAATTGTAAAAAAAAAATGTATTTTAAAAAAGGTTTGCGAAATCACATTTTTTTATTTTCCACCTTCTCTAAATACAGTAAATCTTCTTTTGTTTAGCTCATGATGCTGACAAACACTAAAAGTTAACAGTCTGTAACATCTGGGAGCGACGAGGAGGCGGACGCATATATGTGAGATTTATTCAGGGCAAATCCAGATTCGGGGTCAGAACAGTCCAGGGTCAAGGAGCCAACACGGAGAGATCGGGGTACAGAAACACAGAACTACACATCAAGCAAAGACCAGCAAGGGACTAGGGAAAACACAGGGCTCAAATACTACAGGAATTACAACGGTTAACATAACACAGGTGGAAAAAAGGTGGTTACGATGAAGGGCGTAGTCAAGAAACAAGGGGGCAGGACAGGGAAAAATCAAAACGAAGAAAGCACATGGAGAGGTAAACAAAAGCACATGGAAGACTGAAACCAAAACAAAAGCACATGGATGACTAGTGGGGGGGGGGGGGGGGGGGGGTGTCAATCGTGACACTGTCACTCAAACCTTTTCCACAAATACATGCAAAACTTTCAAATAATATTCTTCAAATTATTTCAATAAGTAAGATAAACTTGTAAAAAAAAGATTTAGTAAACTGGCAGATCTTATTTACACATCTCAGATAAAACTGGAACTACATTATTATCTTCTTAACGCTTTCTGGTACTTATGCACCTTCACCTCTGAGAGGATGTAGTGCTGTAAAACATCACTACACGGGTACTTACTGTTACCACTGTAATATCTCAGACTGGCTTATGATAGAGAGTTAGATGTTGCATAACAAATGACAAAGTGAAAGTGAAAGAAATTAAACAGGACAAAGCATTAACTAGTAGTCTGGTATGTTACCACTGGTTTTCTACTGATGCAGACGTATGAAACTGTGGCTTTTGGCAAAGAGCTACAAACTAGCAAGAAAGCCTTGCAAGGTCTCTGTGTCATGACTGGCCCCTCCTGGTCCTGTCCATGTGTTCGTGTTGTGGTTCGGTTCAGCCCGCGTGTTCTTTGTTTTGTTTTTTTAGTCCAGCCCCCTTGTTTCGTGACTCCACCGCTGATTGTTTCCACCTGTGTTCCCGCCTGTTCCTCATGTATTTAAAGCCTGTTTTCCCCTGTCTGGTCGCTGGTCTTTGTACTGTTGTTAGTATCTTTGTTTGATGTCTGAACTGTTTGGATGTTTGATCGTGTTGATTGTTTATGTGATTCCGGTTTGTCTGTCATGTCTGGCCCCCGTTCTATCCGTGTTGGCTATGTGAACCTGGATTTGCCCATAATAAACGTCGCTTATCTCCGCATATGCGTCCACCTCCTCGCTCCCAGCCGTTACTCTCTGTGTCAGTGGTGATAGTTTTACACCTGAACATTACAAGCAACGTCTTTGACAGAATATTCTAAAATGTACAGCTGCACATTTTAGTAATTTTTTGTAATTTTACAGACGGCACCTCAAAAAAGTGAATCCGATAGTGTTGTGTACAGAATACGTTGAGAGACCATTGACTTTCAGTATTTTTTAGCTCGGTGAGTCTTCAGTCCCTTTAGCTAATCTACAGAAGCAAAATTTGTATTTGGAGTGAGTAAAAATCATATAAATCTGATTGTCCTGTTCCTGTTCCTTTAAGCTTTAATTATGTGAAGTTGGGCAGATTCTCAGTTCTTTCCTAAACACAGGAAAACACGCCGATATTGTTGTCCATGACAATAAGCCATGCACTCCGGATAGAGACTAAGTTAAAAGTCGATGGAATATTTTTTTTTAACATATAGATGTTTAATAAACAGACATTAATTCGTCTTTACAGTGTTATGAGGGTGACTGGTGGATGCAACACATACCTCATACTCAAATTCATCTGTCCGTTCCACTTCTGCCCGAGGGTTGGACAAGTATTCTGGACACTCAAAGTACTCATGCTCCATTGTCTGGATGGAATGACAGCTAGAGTGATAGACCAAAAAAAATAATAATAACGAGAGAGAGTGCATAAGCAGAGGGTGACCCTCGTGACCTTCTAGCCTTTCTTAAATGCGACCTATCTATGCGATTGCCCACTCCCCAATTTTCTCCATAGTTTTGCCCAATTCCACCCACTCGCTTCGTCTCTTCTAATCATAGCGCCGCCAGTGCTAGGAGGGTGAAGGTTAGCATGTGCAAAGAGGGTTCTTCTATTGTTACAAGCTTGACATCGTAACAATAGCAGAACCCTTTTTGGTGCTATACAGAACCATTTCCAAAAAGGCTTTGCACGGAACCATAAACATCACATTGTATGAGAATCTTGAGAACATTTTATCGTGCAAGTGGTTCTTTGAGCGTTCATGGTTGAATACGGAGCCACTGCCTTTTACTAAAGAACCCTTGAAGAGCCGTCATTTTTGAGAGTGTACTACTAGAATCCCATAGGGGTGCTAGAAAAAGTTTACGCATTGTTTTAGAGGTTCGTTACTGGATATTAGAACCATTTACAATGCTAAACGGGTACAATGTGTGCTATAAAATTACTATGAAAACCCGAGTGTTATGCTGCCTGTGCTTGTGCAGTTTTCCTCCAATACTTAACCATAGGCCTACTTTTAAGTTATCAATGTTAAAATTAATTATTCACTTACTAATATTCATTTTTAAGTAACTATTTTGCTATTAATAAGTAATAATGTAAATTATATAGTGAGCTATTGAAGTGGGCCACATAGAGCAAGTCAGATAAGGTTCAAATGTTACTTCTAAACACCATCTACTTTAAAGATGCACTGATCAGAGGTCAGTTGGAAACACTACAATTACTGCACAGATATTTCTCTCTTTTCCCAGGTCATGACTAAGAATGCTTCATTACAGAATGCCCAGTTTAGAGGACGAATTGGTTTGGTCTGGCTGCTGTAGAAGGTTATAACCAGACCATGGATAAGTGTACCTTGTTTGCCACTCCATTTTGCTTTTAATCACCCTGTAAACTCGTTATTAAAGCCAGTGAATAGAGTTAGCAGCAGCGGTAATTACATGCAGGGCATGGTGCAGCTTTATCATATTAGCTGAGTGAAGGGGGGTATCACACGTTAGAAAATACTCCGGAATGAAGGAATTCACAGCAAGACGGCAGGGCTTAAACGCAAGTCCATAGTATTGATGGAAAATGCGCTGCTTTCAAAAACAGCTCAATGCAGCAGCGGAGTAGTGAAATTAAGATTCACTCAGTGGTTTTAAACAAGCAAAGTGCTGAGTCCGTCAATATATGAGCTATAAAGCTGATGTGTCGGACCTTTCAGCTTTACCTTCACAGGCAGAGGTATAGGATCGGTTGCAATACCAGATGATTTCATGATTAAAAGCAATAGTAGAACAATAGAATATATATAGAAAACATAGGTTGGCTTGTAAAAGCCCAAGATAAGGGAATATTTTGAGTTGTCTTCAAAAGCAAATGCTGAAAAGTGACTTTAAAGAAAGAGAAAATTCTCCAACAGTGGTGAGTAGCTCCTTCAGCACAACCTCTTACAAAACTAAAAGCTTTTCAATGTTATGCGTTGTAGGATATCAGTAAAACGCCATCTTTCATTCTGAGGTCACAGTAATGTTTGATTAATAAAGAGTGCTGTGCAAAACTCAGAGACCACCCTTCATTTTTTAAAATTTGAATCAGACAATGTCCTGACACGTTGCGCAAATGACAAACTTGGAACCTGAAACAATAAGTGCTTTAGTTTTTCAGGAGAATCTTCAGAGAGGATATGTGATAATCCACTTGAGGGCGGTTAAAGGATAAAAAAGTGGAAAGACTAGAAGTTTCCAAAATTGGAGTTCAAAAAAACGATTAAAAGATGGGGCTTCAAGACCTGGTAGGCCACCAGCAGATAAACAGCTCTGATCTTTGAGAGAGAGGAGAAAATCCTTCTTCACTTCTGCTTCAGATCTGAAAAAATCCACAGATGTTTCTGTCCATCCTTCCACTGTGAGAACAACAACAACACTATGAGCCTGAAAGGATGTTAAAAAAATTATATTTAGTTGTTGAGGCTTATGTGAAGTTTTCTGTTATGCACACGTTTTCCGCTTTTATTCTTGACACTGAAAGGTTAATAACTTGTACAGAAGTAAATGAAGGGTGGTCTCTGACCTTTGCACCATTCTTATAAGTGTAATGAGAGTGAGTACCTGTCCGACAGCAGAAAGGGGCAGATGTCAGGCACTGGCGGAGTAGCTGGCCTCATTTTAGCCAAAGCCATAATATGCTCGAACGTGATGTCCGTCTGAGTACACACATCCACCACGCAAACCTCTTGCAGGTTGCCATGGTTACTGGCTGTTGGACCCCGCCGTAATACCTGGACAACAATGGGCTCCTTCCGCATTGCTTCAACAGCCACTTCATGCCCAGTTTTCGAAAAGTCACGCCCATTTACCTGCCAAAGAGAAAATCGAGCTGCATCAGAAAAACCTCTGCAACAGTGGAGTATTACTGATACACTGTAGAAAATCAAGCAGGTACTAGTTAAAGCAACTGACGATCTAAGCAAGCAGTTTGCCCAATGCTTCTATTACTTATTTGCTTATTCGCTTCATTAGCCTCATAACTTCAGACATCAAACATTTCTTGACGGATCAACTACATTTGGGGTAAAATCTGATTTTTCTCTAAAGTATTCCATCAAATACAAACCTCAGTTCCAGAAACGTTGATACATCATGCCTGTGCTTAAAAAGAGCATTCAGGGAAGACTGTGCAAGCGCAAGGACGAAGCAAACATCGTTATTAGACTGAGCTCATCGAAAAAGTTCTGTGAGCAATCAGGCAAGGGAAAAAACATAACTGAACCATGACCTTCAAGCCCTCAGACAGCACCGTATTAAAAATTCAGTATGTGTACGTGATGAATATCACCACATTCAGTTCAGGAGATCCTTAGACAAACTGCTGTCAATGAACATTGCTTATTACTGTAGCCACAAATGAAAGTTGTCATATGGCAACAATAACCAATGGACTGGTACACAGTGGAAATGTGTATCAGATTGTTTATGGACATTATGTTCTCTGGGCTAAAGAAGAACTGGACCATCCAAATTGTTACCAGCATAAAGTTCAAAAGCCATGGTTGGCCATAGTCTGAGGGTGCATTAGTGCACATGATATGGGTCACTCGCAAATCTGCAAAAGCATCATTAATGCTGAAAGATATATACATATTTTGGAGCAAGATATTCTACTTTTTAGATGCTGTCTTTTCAGAGACTTCCATGCTTATTGCTGCATGACAGTGGCAAACCATATTCTGCACGTGCTACAACATGGCTGCATAATCTGCGAGTGTGGGTGTTAGACTAACCTGTCTGAGGTCCAGACCTCAAGGCATCAAATTTGGAATTTAGTGTGTATTAAAAAAAAACAAAAAAACAGGAAAGATCATAAGATAAAATGTCGTGTGTTGTGTTTTTGCACTGTTTTTAAATTTAAAATCTAATTTACTAATCACTACTTTCTGTTTTTATTATTATTTCACACACTCACACCCATCTTTTTTCGGAAATGAGGTTTGTACATGCCAGCTCTAAAGTACTCCTGGTGATTAAATGTGTGTATCTGTATCCACTGGATATATGAAACTCACAAGGGATCAGCCGTTCATAATCAAAGTGATGCCTGACACGAAACACCTGACACCTGTCAAAGACGCCCTATTGGCCTCCAATCAGCCAGAACAGGGGCTTCACTGCCCAGCCAATTAAAAACCTTCTTATATCTTCAGCGCAACCTGTATTTCAAGCAGTTGTCAATGGATTGATTTTCCCAAACACTTTTTAAAAAATAATTCAATTTAATTCAACTCTTTAAAGTGTTTGTGAAACCACACAGCACACCTGAAATAAAGTGACAGAAAACAGAGTTTTTGAAAGTGAACGTATCTGCCTAAACGTAATAACACTTCCAGTATGCATGTGACGAAATGTGCTGGGATAGGCTCCAGCTCCCCCCCGCGACCCTGACGGAGAAGCGGCTTAGAAAATGGATGGATGGATGGATGGATGGATGTGACGAAAAAGACATGCTGGTGTACAGACGCACATAGACGCACATCACACATAGCTTCTCTGCATGTAAGAACGCTCTCCCACAGAGATCAATGCACCCAAGATCAATAGTGACAGAATAGCGCTATTTAAAACCTAATTAAATCAGATTTTTCCACACATCAGCTACAGAGATGAAGACAGTTCTGCACCATTTCTCTCTTTAATAGGACTGAGTGTAAAATTCCCTATTACAGCATCATTTTACCACTTAACATGTGATAAAATGGAATGCAACAGCAAAATGCAACTTAAAATAAGAACTACGCAATTTATTCCGGGGTAACTAGAAACGGCGTAGTATGCAGTGAGCACTCATTCATTCCACACTACTGAACAGAACCTTACATCTCTAATAAACAAGGTTCTGTTCCGCCAATGTCGATATGTTTCGCTGATCATTCAGGAAAGGTTTTCAGTCACTCACACAGCCTCATATAACAGACATCTGCATCAAGGACATCAGGGCTTACTACTGAAATGCAATAATCTCTGCTAATATGAAGGTGTAGCTTCCATCATAATATTGGTCAGAATAATATCTATCATTTTTGTGATAATGCATGCACTACTGAAGGACTATAAAAGGAGCTGCTAAAAGCCATTTTATGGTGTCTCATAGAGCTCCCTAGACGAGTAGTTAAGGTACTGCTCAGGGAATTAGCTGTTTTGTTTCCTGACAACTCCATCAATGCACTGTAATTCCGCTGAGGATCAGCTGCCAACGACACTCCCTGTAGCATTATCAGTCACTTGTCTCTAGTTTAAAAATAGAGGACAAAGTGCCTCCCAAAAATGTATAATATATGCATCTAAATGTATAAAAAAGGTATGTATATATATATCGCTGCTGTCGGAAGAAAACCTTGTATCTCCATTTTTGACATTTTTCAGTTTTTGACATAATTTGAAAATGTCTGTTGTCCTTTACATTGTTTGTAAATGTCCTGACAAATGGACCAAAAGAAACGGCCCAAAATGAATTGGAAATAATTCTGATTCCATTGACTTACATTAAAATTAAAGTAGTTTTTTCCTTCTCCTGTAAAGTTACATATATATACATATGGTATCTCACAAAAAGTGAAGGATATTTGGCTTTCGGGTGAAATCTATGGAAAATGTAAAAAGTTCATGCTACAGTGATATTATATCATGAAAGTAGGGCGTTTAAGTAGAAGCATGCGAAGGTGATTTCCTCGTCTCAAACTATTTATTGAAACAAAAGCCGACAGCAGTGGCGGGTAAACCCCAACAAACAATCTCTGTGTCTCAATAACTCGTCATGCGCCCTTGAGCATCAACTACAGCTTGATATCGACGTCTCCTGCTGTTCACAAGTCGACTCGTTGCCTGCTGAGGCAGGGCATCCCACTCTTCTTGAACGGCGGCCCTCAGGTCATTGAGGTTCTGGGGTACAGAGTTACGAGCCTCTACACGACGACTCAGCTGATAGGTTTTCTATGGGACTCAGGTCTGGAGAAAGTGCAGGCCGCTCCATTTGAGGTACCCCAGTCTCCAGCAGCCGTTCCCTAGTGATGCGCCCACGATGAGCTGGAGCATCGTTGTCCATGAAGGTGAAATGAGGCCTGTGTTGTTCATGCAGAGGCACAGTGACTGGATTAATGATGTTATCCAGTAGTTTGGGCCACTGGGTCACTGTGCCATTCACAAAGTGTAGTGCAGGTCTGTATTGACTGGACACGCCTGCCCACATTGTAGCACCACCACCACCACCACCACCACCACCACCTCGCTGTTAAGCTCCTTGTTAGAGAACAGCAAGTTGTGCAGAAAGTACTGAAACACTGACCAGCTGGACATGCGCATTCAAAAGTTTAGAGAAGGTCACATTAAGTTCACCTGTAAAGGTTAGAGTGCATTTTAGGTTCATCCTGAAATTTCACCCGAAAGCCAAATATCCCCGACTTTTTGTGAGTACTGTGTATATATATTGGTGTATATATATATATATATATATATATATATATATATATACACCTCTGAATTAAGACACTTGAACATTTTGTTCTAGTAACATATTGAGCTGTAATCAAGTCAAGTGGTTGCATTAAATCTAGCATTAAACACTTGACATGATAAATTATTAACTCTAAAGTGCAGTGAATCCCAAGTTTGGGGTATCATTTACAAGCAAAACAGACGACTGATGCCAGCAATATCAGTAATACCAATAAATTTAACACTAGAGCACACCGGCAGACTACACTGCTCATGATGGATACATTTCCAACCCGCAAACTAACAAAAGCAACAGCGAACTCTAAAACTACAGTCTTTACCCAAACAAGGTGTAGCATAGTGGCATGAGAGACACAGCTGTCAGTTAGTTGGAACGTGCAGTCATTGTTGCTCTCTCTGAAATTTGGTGATTAAAAGTGGAAAAGACATTCAGCCTGTGTTTGTATGATTTTATGCACAGCTTTTCAAATGGAAAAAACCCTTAGGGTCTTCGGGTCAAATTAGAGCAAGTAAAAGCGCTTAACTGCATCAACTGCAACAAAGTAATGCAGTCAATCAGTTAATCTCCCTAGTTTTAGTTTAGTTGAGTAACATATTACTAACTGCATCAAAACGGAGGATTTATGTTGTTGCCACACAAACTGCAATTTTCTAGCGTGACTACAGCTTAACACCAAAAGTCCTGCTCAAGTTCTGCATCTAGCTCTGACAGATCAGTTGAGCAAGGATATCCATAGAACGAGCAATGCCACACCACGCCATATCTTCGTGTGTCAATTTTCCAGAGTATGGGAATCCCATGGGTCTCTTCAAAGTGCTCCATGGTGATATCATGCATACAAAAGTGTGTTAGTGAGATGCCTCAGGTCAGGCTGTATGTTCTAGAGTGACAGGCATGGCCATGAGAGAACAGCTGTGAGTGTTCAATGTGCATCAAGCAGCCCTCACTGCCAAACTGGCTCAGGCGGTCCTCTACAGCTCTCTCAGTGGGGCATCAAACCTGGAGCTCCCTGGCAAGAACACAACCTTGTGACGACCTTGCAGCAGGAGAGTCTGATCCCACTGTGAGCCAGGTTTGCATTCTGAGGCTTTGAAACGGGAGCTGAAAGAATCTGGGGTAAACTGAAGCTAATCCTGAGATACTTTTACTGAGCCACCGGTAACTTCAGGCTTCATGTGACTTGGCATGTCACCCAAAAAGTACTTTTAACATTAACTTTTGTTTCTAAATGACAACAGCACCAGAATCAGGATCAATGAACACTTTTAGCCAGCAGATGATGTGCTTACAAGACATGGGAATTTCCTTTGGTGTGGGTGAGAGCAGGACACAGACTACTGTGAGGTCAAATTTTACATCAAAATTTTATGAAGCTAAACAGGTACAATGTGCTTTTAGTCGTATTCTCCTAGCAATGTCATCAGCAAACTGGATAGATTTTTCTCAAGATCGTTTACATCCCATGAAAATAATAATCATTCTTAATTATTTACTAAAAAATAATTTCAGCTTATTTTTTTTCATTACTAAACTGTGTATAGGGCAAAAAAAGCATGCAAAATGTAACGGGGAGCGCGAACGCGGACGCATATGAGGAGATAAGCGAGATTTTTTTCAGGCAGATTTTTTTCATGGTCATAACGGTCCAGGTTCAAACAGCCGATACGGAGAACAGGAGGGACAGACGTGACAAAATGAACACAAAACCTCAAACAAGAACCAAACACCACGACAACACAATACAACACAATACAACACAATACAGCCAAAACATCAAACAAACACCAGCAAACACAGGGTTTAAATACAAACCAGGATAACGAGGGACAGGTGGAGACAATCAGGGGTGGAGCCACGAAACAAGAGGGCAGGACTGAAAACCAAAACAGAAGCACATGGACAGGACTGGGAAGTAAACAACACGAGCACATGGACAGGACCGTGACACTCACAGTGAAAGCTAGCCAGTCTAAAGTACAGCCTCCACATGGTAGGGTTAGTGTCACACAGTGTTACAACTAAGCCTCTGAAAGTAAACGATGAGAAAATTCAAAACAGTTCATTTTTTGCATGTTTTCTTATGCACACCTGAATTGAAAGTGTAAATAAATAAAATTTATTTCAATTTTATTCAACATTTGCTGTTCTAATTTGGGGCCAAACATAAATTGCTGCTCTCTTTTCACTAATATATATTATATATATATATATTATAATATATAAGTATTTAGACTGCAGATCAGAGGGAAGGTGGAGCAGTTTGGAGATAAAGCCAGAGAGGCCAGGTTGAGATGGTTTGGACATGTGTTGAGGAGGAATAGTGGATATATTGGGCAAAGAATGTTGGAGATGGAGCTGCCAGGTAGAAGGAGAAGAGGTAGACCTCAGAGAAGGTTTATGGATGTAGTGAAGGTGGACATGGAGATGGTTGGTGTAAAAGTAGAGGAGGCAGTGGATAGGGCAAGATGGAGGCAGATGATCCGCTGTGGCGACCCCTAAAGGGAGCAGCCGAAAGAAGAAGATTTTAGGTGTTTAGACTACAAAGCTTCAAACAGCATAGAACTGCACTGAAATGAATTGTGTGTGTGTGTGTGTTTGCATTTGTAGCAAAGCAGTGAAGGTTGCTCATATTAAAAAGGACAAATCTTTCTCAGATACTTTTAAGCTCGTTAATTAAGTGAAAGAGAACATAGCTTGTGACCCACTCTGCAATACACTCTTGAAAATAAAGGTGCAGAAGTGGGCGTACTGGGCGTGATGCCACAGAAGCATCATTTTGGGTGCCTAAAGAACTTTTCAATGTGTGGTGCTTTGGTGACACTTTATTTTAAGTGGTCTTTTAACAGTCAGCTCAACAGACTCTCAGTAACATGTCAAAACCTATGAGGGTTAGAATTAAGATTGGGGTGTAACGTGGAGTGATGCGGAGAAAAGCGAGATTTATTATGGGCAAATCCAGAATCAGGGTCGAAACGGTCCAGGGTCAGAGAGCCAACATGGAAAGCAGGAGGGACAAACAGCACAAACAAATCAAACAAAGACCAGCACTAGACTGAGGAAAACACAGGGCTCAAATACAAACAGGGATAACGAGGATTCACAAGACAGGTGGAAAACAGGTGGGAACAATCAAGGGCGGAGTCAAGAAAACAAGGGGGCATGACAAAGACACAAGCATATGGATAACTGGGAGGGGCCAATCATGGCATTGGGTTAGGGCTCGGGTTAGGACAGTGGTGGACAGTAACTAAGTAAATGTAATTAGTTTCTGTACTTTAGTATTTTTGGTGTATCTGTACTGAAGTTTCTCCGTTCTGGGCGACTTTTTCCTTTCACTCCACTACATTTCAGAGTCTAATATCCGACTTTTTCCTCCTACATTTTGAGAAATCTGTCGTTCCTTTTGGTTTCTGTGTATAAAAACGTAACATGTCAAAACGAAAGAAGCGCAAAGCCAGAGCACCAATCAGGGCCCAGCGGTCACTTTGTTTAGAGCTGGTTTTGACCTGTTGGTCATACCGACCCAGTGCAGCACGCGGTTCAACGTCAGCGCAGCAGCGTAAAACTTTGGGAGAGTCTGTTCAACATAAACGATGAACTAACCTAACTTTGTGTAAATAGAGCACAATATAGAAATATGTCCACATATGCAGTCGAGACTGACGCGGCTTTTTTCTGAATTTCTACAAACACCATTTCAATTTATAGTAAATGAGTTTGGGCTGCTTTATGTTTATGAACAGACGCCTACAGATCAACATAGTAAAGGAGCTCATCTGTGATCCTGAGTTTAAAGCCAGTTTTTATTCAACTTAAACTTGGAACTAAGTTGTAAATAAATCTGAAACTGAAACTTTGCTTGTGTGTAAAAAGTGATTTCAGAGCCACTCGGTTCTCCCTGATGGAAACTGTTTACCTTCAGTGTTTTGTGCTTCTGATCATTTTAATAGACGTCAGCGTCACTAATTAATGACGTTCTATTAAAAGACTGGTTTACCAAGAGAGACGCTGGAGGACTTTCACCTGAAATGAGTTCATGAAGCCAGTCTGGTTATAAAAATGATAACAGGACATCAGAGCCAGAATTACTCTCTTAGTACTTTTACTTTATACTTAAGTACATTTGAGGGCAAATACTTTAGTACTTTTACTCAAGTGGAGGTCTAAAGGGAGGAACTTCTACTTTTACTGGAGGAATATTTTACCTTGGGTGTCTCTACTTTAACTCAGGTACATGTTTTGTGTACCTCGTCCACCTCTGGGTTAGGATTAGGGTTAGGGTTAGGGTTCGGTCTTGGGTAAGGTTGGGTGAGGTTAGGTTTTGTGTAATGGAGGTAACAAATGTTATACATATATATGTACTTCATATATACTTAATGTAAGTGACATATCAACAGCACATTTACAAGGTTTTTACTTCAATGTACTCAGATGTTTCACTACTGCTACTTCACTGATATGTTGTTGCTACTGATAATCTGTTAAGAGTTTTTTAATCACCTGCAAAGGACCACTCCAAATAAAGTGTTACCTATAATGTCAATGTTTTATACCAATTAACATTTTTCCTATAACCATATAATAAAGCCCTGGACCATTCAGCAATCTTTCTTTCTTTTTAAGGGCGGAATTGCATAAAACAAATCATATTTAAGATACAAAGAACACTGAACAAGCAAGAAGATAAACTGCAGAAATACTTTGGTTATCCAGAATAAACCATTTGTTCTATTTTAGCTGGAACGCCGTGACAATGTTGCCTCAAATTTGCAAGAATATGCTCTAAACAGTCTGCTATAAATCTTTATGACTGCTTGACAAAACTGTTTGTGCTCCCTAAAATTGAATGCGATTCACAGTCATATGGGTTATGCCACCTGCAAGTGCTGCCCTCCCTCCCATCCTGATGTACGGTCCACCTGGTCTCACACCTAAGGAGCTCCCTATTGTCCCAAACATGGCTGTCATTAATCAACAGGACCACATGCAGAGGGAGGAGAGGCACAATCAGCGCCGCTGCGAGTCCTGACAGATGGGCCAATTAATGGAGCCTCAAGAAGTGAATAATAAAAGAGTGAATAATAAAGATAGGGAGACAGAGCTCTGCTCTACCTGCTCCGAGCAAACCATGAAGGCTCAACAGATGTGAGTGTCTGAGTGGAGCAAATAGGGGACAGCGCATAAGAGAGAGCACATCATGATCACGGGTGCTGCTTTACAAACACTTTGAGGCAGGGGACTCAGTCCCACACCAAATCCTTTAAGATTTCAACCCAGTCCCACAGAAAATTGCTATCATTTGTTCCGCACAGCTCCATCTGGGTGAACTGACATCCAATATTCCACCTAGTCTATTCACAAAAGCCTTATTCTCGACTGAAATAAAACAGGAGTCATAGTGACCGGGCTTACT
Source organism: Pygocentrus nattereri (assembly GCF_015220715.1). Classification (NCBI taxonomy): domain Eukaryota; kingdom Metazoa; phylum Chordata; class Actinopteri; order Characiformes; family Serrasalmidae; genus Pygocentrus; species Pygocentrus nattereri. The sequence goes on along the minus strand of NC_051221.1, from coordinate 40,887,268 downwards.
GTCAAGTACCTTGACCAAACGCCTTTTATTCACAGTAAACACAAAACAAGAATTAACCCACAAAATAGCTATTTATGGGATTTGGCTGGGCCGGTGTGGCTGTCAGACTAAAGGCTTCACCAGCTCTATAAACTACAAGAATTTGCATGTTGTTCACATGATCGGTTCCTTCATTAATTAGCATTAATTAACTAAAGTAAGGCTCCGTCTGAGGACTAAAACTTTTTGTGTGTTTCAGTAGTGACATAAGGACATGGGACAGCATTTTTGAACACAATTTTTAAAAAATGACGATGATGAATATATATTTCGGCTTTACTTTGAAAGAAAACAAAGCGATCTTAAAAAACATTGAAAAAATAAAAAAAAAAAAAAAGAGAAAGTGTACAGGTTATGGTTTGGGACACCTTCAAATACAAACTACCCAATAAATGATGCTTTTATCTATGTGGTTTGATACTACCTGAACTAATGCCTTGATAGATGGCAATAGATCATAATATAAACCTTGTAAATACCAAAGGTTGGAATATTCATTTATTTAATTATTTATTTTTTGTGGGACCGCAGTTCTGATATTTGTTGCGTACATATCGGTTGCTGCTAATGCTGGTGCTCATACCATAGATGGTATCAAGTCAATTTATGCGAGTGTGAGTTGGGTCTCGAGTCTGAGGTGTGAGTCTGAGCTGAGCCTCCAGTCAATTTCAGTCTCATAGCTTCCGGCAGTCGATTATGCAAAAATAAACTCTTACTGAAACCCTGTCAGAATTCATTATGGCATCGTTAATATTAGAAAAACATTCACTTTGGCAGAACAAAAGCGGGACATGCAGTAAAAGGGGTGTTTAAAAGAGGCAAAACAATGTGGTTGGGAAATCGGTAGATTGTATAGCGTGAATGTGTCGACACTGACGAGTCAAAGATGTATTTTGGAAATTAAATGTTTTATTTATATTGCATTTATATTGGTGCACCCAATTTAATCAGTTTTGTTTGTGTTTCTTTTTCAGGCTGAACTTGAGTCATGAGTCGGTTAAGTTAATCTCCCCTGCCTCATACATAAACATGTTTACATTTAGAAACGGAGTCTAGAGTCCACTATGCAGAAATGGAGCATTTATATGCCGAAAGTTATAAATGGAATAAAATGCAGGCATTTTAACAAAGTAGCCCAGCCTACCACAGATCAGGGTGACCAGGTCACAAACGTCTGAAGGGCCCCTAGCCCGTTACTTTTGTTGGTGGTCATAATTTTTTTATTATAACATAGCAGGTTACATGAGGGCTGGGCAGCTTCATGATGACAGCCTTCGTACCCGTTAAACATGCATATTTACATGTTTTTAATTAATTTATTCATTTATTCAGTTGGGAAGAATGGTTTTGAATGTTCTGACCAAGCTGCATAGTCTTTACACTGCACAGTCGCATACTGTCAGGATATCTAGGTGGTTTCAGAAACAAATCCCTCAAATGAAACGTTCATTATAATATGACAAAGCCATTTAGTTGTTGTCATGCAGTAGGAACTGGATTGACCTGCATTCGTTGCGAAAGACAAGTAAGTAAGTTGCCAAACAAAGCATAAATCCATAGCATATATCCATAGCAGCTGTAGAAAATGTTTTTTCATTTATATCTTACCTTTGATTTCTTTATGCATAGAAGTAGACAGTTCATAGACCACTGCAGACAATGATGTGCCAGCTTTTTTCTTTAAGTCAGGCTGACATCTGTATTTTTATTTGGGCTTTGGGAATGTTCATCTTGCACACTGGCAAAAAAAAAGTGAAAGCTTGTACAGTGGAAGTTTCTAAGCAGTTGGAGGAGAAAATGAAGCAGACATTCGGGAAAATGCGGATAGCGTCAGGATTATGTTCGAATGGGACACAATGACAAGGCTTAGATTTGCTCATTTTCTACAAGTGCTGTTAGTAAATATTGTCAATTTTAGTAAATTTGTCATAATTGCTCACAGAGGCCCCCTAGTGGCTCAGACACCTGAGCATGCTCCCACTAAACCCATAGGCCTGAGTCCAGCATTGCCTAAACACTCTTTCTCAATACACACTAATCTGTTAAATGGAACGGAATATAAATGCATCAAATATTGGTTTTAATTAAATAGTCAAATCTGAAGGTCCAGACTGATACCGATAAGCTGTTTAAACAATCATTTGACAGATAGGTTTCTGATGTTATCATGCATCCCTGGTTAACATGGGACTTCAAAATAGAATAAAAAGACTACATCTATAATAATTAAAAAAAAGGTTCAGTTAAAAAAATCATTTCTAACCAGAGCAGTAATTGAACCGCATTAAGAGCAGTGCCAAATTGGGGGGTGGAAGTTGCTGCTGTCAGTCAAGTATTTGTAATCCTACTGCATGACCACCTGATTGTTCACACCTAATCAGATTCTGCTCCGAGCCTCTGGTTTGTTCATTCGCATAAACACGCTCAGGTTTTTTTTTTTTTTGCCTGCAGAGTTTCTCATCAACATTCACAACTGTCTATATAGCCTGCCAGCAGGTTATACCTTCTAAATCTTTCATGACGCCCGTCCATAATAACCTTTAAACAAGGTGTTAGCATTCACTTTCCAAACAATGTTTTTCCTTTGAAACGTTGCCCATTGAGAGACAACAGGAGAACCAGAAGAACAGTCACTTCCAGCTTCAACAGTGAGAAGTCAAAGGTTATTAACGTCAATAAAACCTGGTTTCCGCAGCCAGGCTTCTGTATTAACTGTCATGTAGGTGGTGTACTTGGCCAAAACCGCAGCCTACAAAGGTCAATATCACCTCCGTTTGGTAACAAGGTTTTTGCAGTGTACATGGGTCATGGCTTCAAAAGCACTTAACGCTCAAATGTCAGCCCTTCCTTTGTGACTGACAGTGTCTGTAATGAAATGATGTAGAACACAGAAAACTGACAAACATATGTATATATGTACAAACGAAGATTCTTCTGTCATTGCTTTGCTCAAAGTGGTTTTATTTATGTATACAACTGCACTGTGACTTATTCTCAACACTGCTTTACCCCTTAAGGCATTATCTAAGCTGTTTTGTGCTGATACCGAATAACTACTGCCAGTTTAATGACATGTTCAGTCCATCGTGTTCCTGTGAATGTTGCTTTATTGGTACAATTAAAACGTCTTTTTTTGAAAGCACTTTAAATCACTCATCTTCTGCTAATTAGCAGAACTTTGTGAGCACAATGATAATGATAACTCGCAATCAAGGAACGAAATGAAAGAAAATGATTTTCATAGGCTGTAAATATCAGTGTTTTGGGAGAGTTGTATCAGCTCTGGAGTGAGAGAGAGAGAGAGAGAGTGACAGAGACACAGAGAAAGAAGGCATTGAAGGCCTTTAGGATGCCCCTCTGAGTGCTGAGGTATGCACCAATATGGGTGTTCTTGGCCCATGTGGATATAGTCACATGCATATAGAGACTCCCAAGTCAAACTTCATGCTGTGTGGTCTTACTAAGAGAAAATCATTTTTCTGAAATTTGTAAATAAATAGAAATAGTGCACTAAATTTGCAGATACCATAATTAAGTGTGGTCTCTTAACTTATTAGTCAATTTATTATTAGAAAATCAACAAATGCTGTTGTACCTCAGTTGTCACAACAACCCTCTGTGGGTGTCATTTAAGATTAAGTGACCCTTATTAGCCCCACAACGGGGAAATTTCACCTCCTCATTTAACACCACATACACACTAGGGGGCACACACACTGAGCACACTTGCCCGGAGTGGTGGGCAGCCCAATCCGCAGCACCCGGGGAGCAGCTGGGGGTTAGGTGTCTTGCTCAAGGACACCTCAGTCATGTGCTGTCGGCTCTGGGGATCGAACCGGCGACCTTCTGGGCACGAGGCTGGTTCCCTAACCTCCAGCCCACGACTGCCCTATTGCAGCCTTAAAAAAACAGCCCTACAATAATATGTCAGTTATTTATCACATAAACTGGTAGAGCGCCCACCACTATTTCAAAGGATGCTGAGAAGCCATGTGCACATATTTGTGTGTTGTGTAAACGTGTGTAGATGTAGCATTAAGAGCGCGAGCATTCATATCCATATGTGGGTCAGTTCTCCTCAGGCGACACATCTTCAGAGTCATTATGTCCCTCCAGCTGTGCCATTTACACAGGTGAGATAAGCAAAGCTGGAGTGATAAGACTAAAGGCTCTGCGTGTGTGTGGCACGTCAAGATAAGAGCTGGACGAGAAGCTCTTGGCTGGGCAACCAGAGCATGGAGATAGCAACAAATGCGACAGCATGCCACACAGATGTCGGCTCAGAAAGAATTGTCCAGCCCCTAGAGGTTATTTGGACAGCCTTTACTCAACAGCACATTGTGTGCCTCTGTGCTGACTGCCATAGGAATGGACAGGAACACAACAGAATAGTCCTGAGTCTCTCCCTGAAGAATTCTCCACTCTATTCCAGCTTTCCTTCAAGCGTGAGCCACAAAAACAAGCCCACTTACACCAATCTCCCAGACCGATCTGGTTCATACTGATTCAATTGGCACTTTGCTTTTTAGCACTCTGAATATAGAAGAGGAACAGAAGAGCGAGCTCAGCTGGGAAAGGCCAAACAATCAGAAAATATAATCTCCAGAGCTCCACAACGGGGGGAAGTCTGGGAGACCTGCGCTCTCATTCAAGACCCCCAGGACAACTCATTTCAATCCTGAGAGCGCATCCAAAAACAGACACCACCGAATGCCATTTCATTCGGTGGAAGAAAAAAGAAGAAACCTAAAGCGGATTCAGGTCATTGCCACACTGCATATACAACACAGGTGTGGCCTATAACTGCATTAAACACTCTGGCATTTCCACAGGTTCTAGCTGGAGTAATGGGCTTGCCATTTATACAGTAGATCTCCACAGAGACATTCCAATTTCCTGGAATGATCGTCATTATATCGGTTTCTCTCCAAGCGGCACAGCTACTCGACCTTTAAGAATACACTATACTTGGCTTCTGCCTTTCATAAACCTTTATTTCACTCTATGCTATTTTCTCCTCCAGAGGGCTGGAGATACTGAAGGTGAATGATTTCATCAGTGGTTTGAATCTATACAGTTGAATATGAACGCATACAATCTTTACAAAAAGGTTTACAAAGGGTTCTCTGAGGGATGCCATAGAGGCAACCTCTTTTGCTATGTTTAACAAAGAGATTCCACATCATGTGTTTCCATTGCGATTTAAAGAGCCATCCGTTGAGAAAGTGGTCCTTCTACGGCATCACACAAAGATCCCTTTTTGGCACCGTTATTATTAAGAGTGTAGAAGCCCACTGAAAGACGTAAGAAGTGGTTCAATAGACAGTTTATTGAATTCCACATCAGGTTATCGCACTGTGTTAACTGCAATGTGGGATTCATGCTGGAAAAAAAGAAAAAAAAAGCACCTTGACTCTCCATGGAGCACAACTCTTATTAGTGGGGTGTTTTGAAGTGCTAATGTAGCAAAAAAAACGTCTTTGAAGTTGTCTGAAGTTTACTGCTTTAGTTGTGCACTGGAGCTGTGAGGTTAATGTAGCTGCCATTAGTGAGACTTCAGTAATGGACACATACGGCAATGAGCTAATATAGAATCCTGCAGACTGCATGCATAAATCATCTGACACTGTATGACTTACTGTTAGATATAAAAATGGACAAAATTATGGTCAAAGTTCAGGTTTCAAGACCGCTGCTACTACAAATAGTTGCAATATAGTTTTGTCCATTTTATGGATAACAGTAAGTCATGCAATGAGTGTGTTGACATGCACAAAGTTAAGTGATACTTTTTTGATCCCACAAACGGGGAAATTCCACCTCCGCATTTAACCCATCCGTGAAGTGAAACACCACATACACACTAGGGGGCAGTGAGCACACTTGCCCGGAGCAGTGGGCAACCCTAGGCTGAGCAGTTGGGGGTTAGGTGTCTTGCTCAAGGACACCCCAGTCATGGACTGTCGGCCCTGGGGATCGAACCGGCAACCTTCCGGTCACAGGGCCAGATCCCTAACCTCCAGCCCACGACTGCCCCCAATAAATAAATAAATAATCTGATAACCCCAGAAAATCAGATTTGGTCAGTAATCCAGTCAATGTGTTTACATTCAGTTGGATAATCAGATAATGGGGAAACACACGAGTCAGGCAATAATCAGGTTTCTGCTTTGCAACCAGCCAATAAGCTCATAGAAAAAAGGCGGTGTAAACGTAAGATAAGACTCAAACTTCATGCCACAGCAATTGTTTTTTTAACCTAAAAACAAGCAATATTTAAATCTTTCATTTGGTCAAGTCTGTAGTTGCTTTCAGCTTCGCGTCAAAAGTGTTTTGCTGCTGAAATAAGAAAGAAATCAGAGTAAGAGTACGCGTGCACTAAGAAATCTGATTACTGAGCTAAAACCCAGCTCTCTTTATCAGATCATCTAAGAAATCGGAGCACGCTGTTTACACGACCATTTGAATAATCAGATGGCTGCAGAAATCCTATAATGTTCAGATTACTGAGTGCATGTAAACGCAGTCAATGCCAGAAGCCACATAAGCAGGTTTAACTTAACAACATAAGAGATAACCTGGTAGCTCCTGTGCAAAAATGCAAACTTCAGACACCAAACATGTTTTGACTGATCAACTACATTTTGTTGAAGACTTTTGCTTTAACGTTGCATTTCAGTTCCACTGTGTCTGGATGGCTCTCTGCTGTTGCTTTGTGCCTTAAAGCCCATTTTAACCTTGCCACACTGCACGCATTGTTCTTCTGTGCTACTCAATGCAGACTTTCACACAGATCCATGCATCACGCAGTGTCATGGTGGTACCATGCAGCTGAGCCTTTCACTGGTGCAATAGCATCATTGGCATGGTACCCTCAGAGCTACGCCTTCAGTACCTTCAGTTGGGAAACAAAGTTCTACTATTTTTAAGTTGCATGAACTTTATAAATGCTGTGACTCCATGTTTATATTATATTTAGTATATTAAGTAAAGATGTATCCATTTCGCCCTTGGAAGGTGAATGTAGTGAACATTTTAAACCCATTTAAGGTAAACAATTGGGCCTTATATAGCCAAAACTATATATATATATATATATATATATATATATATATATATATATATATATATATATATATATATATATATATATATAACAGAGAAAAGGAAATTGGAGTCAGCCAATCAAAACCCTTTTCAAACATACTCAACTGTTGGTACATAAATTTATTTAATATGTATGGGATACAGGTATATGGGATAAAGACATTTGCAGGTTATATTAATTTATTATTGGATGTATTTATTATTTATTTATTACTGGACTTATTATCATCGAACGTGGACAGAAAAACATGTGTGAATCACTTCCGGTGTGAATAGCAAGCATCAGCGTAATTGCTTAGAGCTGGGCAATATGACAATATATATCAATATTGTGATAAGTAATATCTAATATGTATTATAATATTTATATATTATAATATCTAATATCTGTATATTATGTCACATTATGTCACAATATGTTTTGTTGAGCCTGGTACATAAAAAGACTCCCCAACTGCATGTTTGGTTAGAATCAGAGCATCATTAGCCCTGTTTAATTTGATTTAGTACAGCACAGTGTGAGAAATCCATCCATCCATCCATCCATCCATCCATTTTCTAAGCCGCTTCTCCGTCAGGGTCACGGGGGGGTGCTGGAGCCTATCCCAGCAGTCTTCGGGCGGAAGGCAGGATACACCCTGGACAGGTCGCCAGTCCATCACAGGGCAGACAGACAGTCACTCACGCCCAGGGGCAATTTAGCACGTCCAATCAGCCTGACTGCACGTCTTTGGACTGTGGGAGGAAACCGGAGAACCCAGAGGAAACCCACGCAGACACGGGGAGAACATGCAAACTCCACACAGAGAGGACCCTGATCACCCGGCCGGGGAATAGAACCCAGGCCCTCCTCGCTGTGAGGTGACAGCGCTACCCAGTGTGAGAAATATTGATTACAAATACTTGTATTTGGATTTAATGTTTTTGACAGTATTTTTCCAAATGTTGTACTACATCATCTGTTCTGACTTAAAATGAATATTGTGACATTTTGTGTTGGTAAAAACTACCTGAAGTATCATGGTGTTATTTTGTTATGTTGCCGTTTCTGATGTAATATTGAATATATTCTCAAAGCATGGTTAGATGTCACTGTCAGGAACTTAGTGACTCCCTTAGAGTGCAGTGAGGTTCTCAGCACGACTGCACATTATAGCAACTGCCGTATGCACTGGAAGCATGTGTAACCTTTGATTAGTGGTGGAGCCGAAGGGTAGGAGAGAAATGCTAATTTGGAAAAAAACAAGAGAATTATGAATTATGAAAAACCTCACACGTGCAGACCCACATACTCCACTACATTCAAGCAAAATTAAGCAGAGAGCTCTGTATTAAATGAGTAGCAAAGTCCCTTGGCACACCTCTACCTGAGCTGTCCAGAATAAGCAGTCATTGGCCTGTGAGGGGCAACTCGCTCCGTGTTTGTGTCCCATTGTTCTCCGCGTTTACCATTTCACCATCTCTCCTCTCAGTCTGGTAACCAGCCGCGTTTTCCAGTGTATTCACTTGCACATTAAAATATTCATACATTCTGAAAGAGACCATTAAGCATTTGCATAGAAGCTATTTTCCGTGGCCTCTCTGCACCAATTAATCAATGTGACAAGGAATTAATGAGAGGCAATTAGCACTTTAACAAAATGCATAGCACACACACATGCACACGGAGAGGTAGAGAGAGAGCGAGAGAGAGGGAGAGAGGGAGAGAGGGAGAGAGGGAGGGAGAATGAAAGTAAAGAAGTGTGTGGGCGTAGACAATGCAGGCCTGATAGAAAGAAATCTGTTTGCTAACAGAGTAAAGGTAAGCTTCATTACACATGCATCCGAACTCAGCAACGACGAGCCAGACTGCAAACAAAATCTGCATATGAATGGGGCTAATAGTGCTAGTTAGTGATTCATTAAAAAAAAAAAATCAAATTTTCATCTTCGTACTTCCAGTCTTTGCTCCATACTCCGGTGGACAGAGTTCAGGAACTGAGTTTGTAGTTTGACAGCACCATTTGAACACATTAAAAGTTAGCGCAGGCACAAGGGACATGACAAGATATAATTTGGTCAATAAGAACTGGTTGAGATCAAGGTTACATAAGGGTTACTCAAGGTTATCAGCGTGCATGCACATGCATTCTACAGATCAAACAATGATTCTGATTGGGAAAAAAACTGATGAAAATGAAGAAAAACGAGAGCTACTTCAAAAATCGACAAAAGAATACTATGACGCACTGCCCCAGCTAAAAAAGACTTTGGAAGTGCTTCTATCTGAGTTGAAGAAATCTGATAATCTACACTATATTGCTAAAAGTATCTAAATCAGGAACACACACCGCTTACAAGTGTATAAAATCAAGCACATTGTCATGCAATCTCCAAAGACAAACAGTGGCAATAGAATGGGTCATACACAACCCTGCTAGAGCTGCCCTGCCTTGACTGCTGATGTATGAAGCACATAAAAATCATCTATCCTCTGTTGTATCTCTCACCAGTTAGTTCCAAACTGCCTTTGGAAGCTCACAAGAAATGTGCATAAGGAGCTTCATGATACAGGTTTCCATGGCTTAGCAGATGCACTCAAGCCTAAGATACCTATGTGCAACGTGCCTGGAGTGTCGACTGGAGTAAGTGTAAAGCACACTGGACTGTGGAGCAGTGGAAATGTTCTCTGGAGTGATGAAACACGCTTCACTGTCTGCCAGTCTGATGGATGAATATGGGTTTGGTGGATTCCAGGAGAATGGTACCAACCAGAATGCAAACAGTAAAGTTTGGTGGAGCAGGGATAATGGTCCTTTGTTTCTAATGAAGGATGATGGTAGCAATGATTTGGGGATGGGCCAGGATGACTGTGCCCCTGTGAACACAGAAAGGTCTATAAGTGGCCAGTGGCCTGAATTCAGCTCTACTGAACACATTTGGGATAAGCAGGAACACTGAGTTAGAGCCAAACCTTCTCATCCAACATCAGTGCCTGACCTCCCAAATGCTGTTTTGACTGAATGGGCACAAATTATGACAGACACACTCCAGAATCTTGTGGAAAGCCACACACACACACGTGCACGCATATATGTAGATATATGTATATATATATATATATATATATATATATATATATATATATATATATATATATATATATATATATATATATATATGTGTGTGTGTGTGTGTGTGTGTGTACATTGCGTATATACATGAGTTGAATTCAGGCCACTGGCCACTTACAGACCTTTCTGTGTTCACAGGGGCACAGTCATCCTGGCCCATCCCCAAATTATTGCTACCATCATCCTTCATTAGAACTAAAGGACCATTATCCCTGCTCCACCAAACTTTACTGTTATATAATAAAATAATAAAATAAAGAATTATTTTAAATGACAAAGTAATACATTAAAATAATATTGGTTTTGATCAGTAACAGTCCATTTCTGCAGCGACTCTCTCTAAAGTGATGCATCCAATGCTGGATTACTGTCTGGGCTGAATTTAATCACAGCAGCTATACTCATATAATAGAGTTTGCCCTGCAGGCAAAGTTCTACAGTATCTCACATTAGAATTAATTCCAGCTCCATTAATGCTAACACAGCATCCATACACTCCCCCTCCAAGGGAACGTCCTATCATACGCAACACACTCCTCAGTTTGTGCTCTCCGAATGAATAATGCATTTGGTGTAACACGGACATATATCACAGCAGGCTAACATGTCTATCTGTGTATAGAAGTAATGGGGCCTTCAGAGAGGCAGAGCCATGGCACAGGTTATGACAAACTACATCAACACACCATTTATTAATGAGCACCCACAACGCCTTACAACTATCCTGACACCAGCCCTCAGACAAACACCAGTTCTCTGTTCAGGCCTGCTGCATTGCTCCTGTCGGAGCTGTAGTTAACGATTAATCTAACAATGGATTGATCTAACAGCTACTGTTTGATGAATTAACTGATTGAACCAAGATCATTCAAAGTTCAGGACCAGTCATTAGCACCGATATTACTTTGGTAAATGTTTGCAATCTTTCATTCCTAGTTTATAAGTGTGTCCTGCTTTGCTATGGTCCTGCAAAGTCTTTACTGCAATGCCATTCTCAGCCGGTTTGACTCCCCGGCCGGGGTCCTCTCTGTGTGGAGTCAGCATGTTCTCCCCGTGTCTGCGTGGGGTTCCTCCGGGTTCTCCGGTTTCCTCCCACAGTCCAAAGACATGCAGTCAGGCTGATTGGATATGCTACATTGCCCCTGGGTGTGAGTGTGTGTATGAGTGATTGTGTGTGTCTGTCTGTCTGTCTGCCCTGCGATAGACTGGCGACCTGTCCAGGGTGTGTCCTGCCTTCCGCCTGATGACCGCTGGGATAGGCTCCAGCTTCTGTGCTGTACTTCTGTCTGACAGAAGCACTAAATGCATTAACTGTGGCGTTGAGCCACTTAAGTTCCAGGCTCATTACATAGTAAGGTTTATTACTCAGTAACTACCAGGGCTTCAGTGCAAACTGACTAAGCTATTCTTAGGCTATAGAAGTGTGTAATAATAACAGTCACTGGCCATTTAAGGCGTTAATGGAACAACTTGATTAACGAAGTTTAAATATCACTAATGCATGTTATGTTGTGTCTGTGCAGTCAATGCTGGCTGTGGCTTCCAAATCAAGATCTCAAGGGTAGGGCCAAAAAATCCTGGTCTGTGAAGGAGGTGCTGGAACCCCACCCAAATGGACAGTTCTTACTAGCATCTACATTGCAGGTGGTAATGTGTCAGGCTGGGGGGTGTTTCCAACATGTGGCCACTTTTGATTGGTCCGAACAGGCAAGCTCTTGGTCATGATAAAAGGAAAAGGAACTGAGTTTTATTAGAGGACAGGAGGCCACAGAGAGTGGAAGAAACCTTGAGAGAAGGAGATTATGTGGGGAGACAGGACCTCTGTTCTCTGGTCTCTCTCTCTTTCTCTGTGTGTGAGTGTCTGTCTATTTACCAGGTAATACTAAAGTAGTATTCTCAACCAGCATTCTCAGTTTGGTAATTATCTTATTTACAATATCTTTCATATAGTCTCATTACACTATTTCACTCAATTGTAACATGTATCTACACTGACTAATAAACCCATCTGTGTTACCTTAAATCACTGTGAAGGTTGACCTACTGAGGAGCATTGCTTAATATACTTAACTGTGTTTAACCCCTTAAAATTCCAGCTTTATTACATCCAGTAATTAGAGGGACTATATGCAAACAGATTGAGCTATGCTTAGGTGGTTAAACGTAATATAATATAAGGGGTTTAAAATATAATGCACAGACACTTAATGCGCTCCCACTGCAGTGTTAACAGTTTTCTGTCCCTTCGTCCTTTAAATACAGGTCAGTGTGAGATAGAACCAAAAACTGGCCTACAGACACACAAGTCGGTTTTAACAGAGATGTCGATCCATAAATCATCTCAATACCTCTGGGACCTGACTCTGCATTATTGCACATGAAAGCATATCCAGACATATATAATTACGTGGTAAATGCTGCTTTACTGCCTGCAATAAGACATCCAGACATCTATAATTACCTTGTGAATACTACATCAGCAAACATATTGCATTTATATAGATTTATGCAGAAGCATAACATTTGCTGGACTCATGTAATTGTTTAGTGCGTGGAGGAGTTAGCAATATTCTGTCTTTGTATCATCAACTGCACCAGGGGTACAACTCCAGTCCAATCGTTTAGCACAATTTGGTGAATTACCTGCTCAAACACACCTGATTTCATTCATCTGTTGATTATTAGGTTTAGTGGGTGTGTCTGACTAGGGCAACCACTTAACTGGCCCTCCAGGACCGGAATTGCGCGCCCCTGAACTACATCATCAACGTGATCGGTCCGGATGCTTTATTAACTAAGAGTGTACAAATGGCTCTAATACCTAATACTATCTATAACTAATTTAGATGAAGTTGTCAGCTCATCTAGCTAAAGTTCTAGTAGGCTTCTTACAATGTTGCTTAAGAATCTCGTCAAAATTCAACTGGATGAGCTTTTAGGCAACTGGCATATACAAATTACAAACTACTCAACTGTTTCCAACTGTTTTGTCTTCTTCCCTCTAGAAACTGTGTGCTTTGTCTTTAAGACCTGAGGTTTTTCTATAATAAAAGGCTTGGGAAGTGGGGGTTTTGTAGAGGTTTATCTTTGTGCAATGCAATATCTACGACCAAAATACTTAAACCAGAGACTCGAACTCAAACTCGAGTGTCTCAGAACTTGCATTAAGCAACTTATTCCGGTGGTTATGTGCTTACAGTTGAATAGTGTAGCAAAATGAGTGAACCATACGTTGACTTTTTTCCACAATCAAAATCATCGATAACTATATCACAGTAATCATCAACGAATCAATGTAGCCCTGTGTTTGGTCGGTACTCAGCACGAGGAACATATCCGCACCATCCATTTGGTGCTGAGGGTGTGTGTCAGTGTTAGATTGCTTGTTTTTGTTGGTTGGACACTGCATTCGGGACCACGGAGACAGTTTCACGGTGTGATTGTCTTTAAAAATGTTCTAAATATGGTCCCCTGTGGAGCAGAAAAAGGGGCTAGTTGTAGGCAGTGGGGGTCACGCACGAAGAGAGACTAATGGGAGCATAATTTAAGGTTTCAGTTCTCTTCAGCCCCTCTGCTCTGATAGGAGTGCACCGCTGTGTCCCCTTAATGACTGTAATGAAGGGCTCTTCTACTATGCTCCAGAGAAAGAGAGGGATAGAGATGGAGAGCAATAGAGATGGCAACAGAGAACAGAAGAGGAAACACGATCAACAAAGGAGCAATATGGTCAGACAAGCGCTAAGTGATGAGATGGTCCAGCGAGTGCAGTAGTGCTGTGGACATTATTCTGTTTGAGTTTGGTCCAGTCTCGCTGTCTGAGTGGGTAATGGATGTGGCATGTCTGGGGCCTCCTCCCACACTCATACAAACACATTAATCCCCCATCAACTATTACCATAACAAACAGCAGCTCTGCAAACAATAGCCCCACACTCGCACACAGCAATCTGTCTAAATTAGGCCCTTAGAGGAGCACATTAGCAAAGGCTGAATTACAGTGCGAATGCGGGTTCAGGAGGAGGTCAGTATATCAGACATCTTGAAGGACGATAAGAGATAAGCATCTGGGATCAGCTCCCCCAGCCCGTGTCACACATTTCACTGAAATATTAACGCCAACCACTGATCCAAGTTCAGCACTCATGCTCAAAGACATTGAATACGGAAGACCCCAGGTCTCAAATCCACTGATAAATTATTTGGAGATGTTCCCACAGGGGCTGGAGAGCAAGTATTACCACATAGATTTCACATCAAGGAAACGTGGCCTAATAAAGTCAGACTTTTGACTGACAGAAATCCTTTGAGTGACCTTATACCTTATATACGTTCATTTTATTAAAATGAGTGATTGAACATTTCATTTCGGTGCTACCGATAAGAAAACAATGACCCTACTGAAACTTTAGCAAATGGTACAGTAGGATGGTTGTACACACATAAAATCTATATTTTTTATATTAAAACACAAAAACATCACCTAATTGCAGGAAATATGTGTTTCAGTAGTGTCAATTCTTAATGCTTTGGGACACATTTACTTCAAAACAATGAGATCCAACTGCTCACTGGCCCATCATCAAGTTAAGACAACAATTATTGTCATTGGATCAAGGATAAATAAAAAAAATAATGGTGACACTTTATTCTGAGTGGTTATTTAAGAATAAATAAACAGCCAAATCTATCAACAACATATCAATGATGTAGCAGCGGTGAATGTATTCAGTGGACTATTGAGAGACTTTTAATAGCTGTGTACATAAAATATATTTATAATCTGCTGAATTCAGTTGTGCTTTCTGCCCAATGACCACTGCCATAGACTCCAGCTACCCGAGTGACCCAGAAGGATAACTGGCTTAGAAAATGTGTGTGTGTGTCTGTTTGTGTGTGTGTGTGGTTGTGTTTGTCTGTGTGTGTGGTTGTGTGTGCGTGTGTGTGTGTGTGTGTGTGGTTGTGTGTGTCTGTGGGTGTGTGTGTGTGTGTGTGGGTGTGTGTGTCTATGGGGGTGTGTGGTTTTGTGTGTGTGGTTTTGTGTGTGTGTGTGTGGTTTTGTGTGTGTGTGTGTGTGTGTGTGTATGTAGGGGGTGTGTCTGAATTCAGTTGTTTTTTCGCTTTATTTAGTGTCCAAGTTCATATCTGTAGATGTTAACCTGAGATGTCACTGAACATGTAAGAGGTCTAAGACAGACCATCTCACCATCCTCAACAAGCTGTAACTGGATCATAACTGGATTAGGATTTGGATAAGGTTAGGATTTGGATAAGGATTATGTTTTGGGTTAAGGTTAAGGTTAGGATTCCACTTTAACAAATGAATACATCAATCAGTGCTTTGAACATCATCCAAAATGTGTTTTAGTCTAAAGAAACTTTCCATAAGTATTCAGAAATCTATATAAACTACTCGTTGTCCGTTTCATCAGCTCCACTTACTATATAGGTGGACTTATAGTTACAGACTGTAGTCCATCTGTTTCTCTGAGTCCCTGTTTACCCTGTTATTCAATGATCAGGACCCCCGCAGGACCACCACAGAACAGGTACTATTTGGATTCTCAGCACTGCAGTAACACTGATGTGGTGGTGGTGTGTTGTTGTGTATTGTGCTGGTCTGAGTGGATCAGACAGCAGTGTTGCTGGAGTTTTTAAACTCTATGTCCACTCATAGTGTTCATGGTGGACTATTCTCAGTCCAGCAGCAACACTGAGGTGTTTAAAAACTCAGCAGCACAATTTTGACGTTATGGCAAACTCTATATATCGAGTTGCGGAGATATCGACTGAGGTTGGCATGCAATCCAGCTAGCCCTGCCTCAACCTGCCTCGTAATACCACTTTGTACCTGAAGAGGCAATAGTGAGTCAAAGTAGTGTCGAGTCTGCCATCAGTCAAACGTGAGAGGATGAAGATGTAGCGAACCCATTCCGAGACAGAAACCACATTCGGCAGCAAAGAAAAGCAGTGAGAGGCAATAAAGGCAAAACAAGAGGAAACACTGGTGTTGCTTTGCACCAGTGTAGCCAGCTTATGGTGAGGGGTAAAGGGATGTTTGATGCTGAACTTGCAACATTTCTTCTAGACAGGTAAGTCAACAGAGGAGGACGAGGGACCGCATGGATTATGAATTCGATTGGTCAAAATACGAATATTGCTACAAACAGGCTAAAGGCAAGCTAACGTGCGTTGAAAAGACGTCACATGAAAGTAAACTTAATATTAAATTTACTTTAATTTAACAACACCAGCGACTCAGGTTTCTACTACTAAAGCTACTTGGCAAAGTCGGCTGGTTTGAGTGGGGTTTTTTGGCGGGGTAGTGAGTGTTATGCCGTCAGTTCAATGCAGAGCAGTGATAGCTTGCATACAACATCAGAGGTGTCAAATCCAGGTTCAGAAAGTAAAAATCCTTCCCAGGATTTTGTTCCAACAGGCTTGACAGCTCTGCTGGTGGTGTGATCTAACTAGAGAAGCCAGCCCGTTGGAACAAAATCCTGGGAAGGACTTTTACTTTCTGGACCTGAATTTGACACCTCTGCAATGTGTTCATATTTCAACTACATAAGGAGCTCAGAATTCAGAGAATATAGTGATATTTAGAGAAAATATGTATGAATGAATGACAAAGTGATTTCTCTTTGGAACATATTTGTTTAGAACACAGTGAAAAAGCAGCCTTATTCAAAAACGCCATTCATTTTTCCAAAGAGAAATGTGTGCTTACACCCTGACCTCAGGCATGACCGGTCCACTAAGTAACCAACGCTGTTTATGTGATACACATTTGATGGAATAAAATCCTTCCTGTGTTCACAGCTCACTAGGCATTGAGATTTAGTGTCTATGACAGTGGCTCCTTGGCCTGCACTGGCACTCAGTGGGGTTCTAATGTACCACTACAGGTGGACACCACGACTGTGGCCAGTGCTCTGCCAAGCCGGGCATCTGCTCCTCATCACATTCAGGCTCATGATCTGGTCAACCTGGCAGCTTAGAAGCAAAAACACACATCCTAACGTGTTCGCTTACCACGGCTGAAGACAATCAAGCAACCGTGAGAACGAGAAATGCATTTACATCAAATTCCGATTTGCTTTAAACAAGCTCAGAACCTTCAGCCGGACATTTTTCCGCCTTTAACGTGAACGTAATTGGCCGCTTTTCCTTTATCGCACCAACTAGCATTATTATTCATGAGGGGCAAGGAATTCAGCTCACTGACAGAGCAGAGACAAACATGGAAAACACACCTTCACACCTCGGCACACACCAACAGCGGGGGAGATGCACACTCACACACACCCTCACAGCCCTAATAACGCCTATATGCACATGCATTACTGTGTTGACCAAGGTTTTAACCAGCTCTAATCTCCAGTGCTGCTCAGGCCTTTCCCAATTATTACGTCCTTACTCGATCATGATAACTTAAGCTGACCTTAATTATTTTTCCACAGTTATGAGCTTCCACAAACACATGATACAGCAATAAGGGTGTTGCGATATGGATGTTAATATCAATTTTTTGTCAGTATGGGGGATGTTGATAATCTAATACAGTTAGATTTCATGCAATAAAAAGCATAACATTTGGAATGGGTTTATAGTTCTGTTTAACACAATCCATATTCCTAAAAGTGATAACATCTATGTGAATTAAAAACACCACTGTGCAGCTTCAGAATTAAAAAAATCCTATACTCCTGTGACTGAGAGTCCGTATTGTGTCATGAAATCTCATTACACTCCTACACAAAAAACAATGTGAACTGGGTTGGTTTTCTTCTGTTGGCGTGAAACATGGAAATGATACACGTAAAGAGAAAACACATTTATAAAGAGACGTCACAGTCGAGCAGGGCGATTCTTCAAGAGATCTACATGCCAAACAATACGTCACAGTATTTATATGTTTTCTGACATCTGGTAAGTCAGAACAGACAAAGCAGCACCGTATTTGGCAAAAAATACCATCAAAAATTATGAATCCAATTATATTTCATATTTCACACACTGCACTGCACTCAATCTCATTAAACAGGGCTGAGTATGCTCTCTTTGTAATCGAACAAGCAGTCCAGGAGTGTTTCCAAGAACTGAAGAAATCCTGAACGTGCTCAGTAAAGCTTATTGCGACACACAGAGAATTTTTCACGATAATGATAAATATGGTCACACAGCCCAGCCCTACTTCACGCAAACATTATAATTACTGACAGGTGCTTATTAATCACCTCTAGAGGGCAGCAGCGAGTGATGTTTGTTTATTTGATGTTTGTTAAAATCACCTGTAGATGGCAGCAGTGAGTAATGTTCGTATGGCGCTACTTAGTATTGACAGCTAAGAATGCAAGTCAGTCACCCAACTGGCTTGTACCAACTGGCCTACTCGCTATTGAATTGCCAATCACAATTATTTATGTCAATTAATTGTCAGCTATAATTTCATAGTTTCAAGTGGTTGGTTAGTGTAGTGGGTAACACCTCTGCCTTCTACGCTGTAGACTGGGGTTCAATCCCCAGATGGGCAAACACCCTACACTATACCGATAAGAGTCCTTGGGCAAGACTCCTAACACCGCCTTGGCCTACCTGTGTAAAAAAAAAAAAAAAAAAAAGATTGAATTGTAAGTCGCTCTGGATAAGAGCGTCAGCCAAATGCAATAAATGTAAATAAATGTCGTGGGCTGGAGGTCAGGGAACCAGCCTCGTGACCGGAAGGTTGCCGGTTCCATCCCCAGAGCTGGCAGCACATGACTGAGGTGTTTGAGCAAGACACCTAACCCCCAATTGCTGCGAATTGGGCTGCCCACCGCTCCGGGCAAGTGTGCTCACTGCCCCCTAGTGTGTGTGTGCTCAGTAGAGTATATGTGGTGTTTCACTTCATGGATGGGTTAAATGCAGACTCTGGGACTAATAAGGGTCTCTTAATTAATTAATGATTGTGGCAAGCCTATACAAGTACACCCCTTATATCTCTATGTACCCACACCTACCTTCCTGCAAAAACAGAGGAAATACACACCCTCGAGTACACTCTAGATGATGTAATACAAAGGTACCAGGATTGAGTTGCAGTGTAATTTAGTGCCATTTAAATCCATAGTCAATCAATGAGCTCTAGCTGTCTCGTGTATTCTAAGTATGACGTCTTGACTGAATTAAGCATAAGGCTAGGCAGACATTAGCACGACATGATTTCTTTGATTCCTTCGATATTTCCCTGACAAACAAGGCACAGCTATTTGAGCTACAACTGGACAGTAAAGGTCTTGAGTTCCAGGAAAAGGTCTGCTCTAGAGCGCGGCCTGTGCTGATGACTCATAGCTCCTCTTTGGTTACAGCGAGGCGATACCAGCCACAGGCCACAGATGGTCTGTCTGTTACTCAATACTCAGCTGAGCAGCACAGGGGGGATCTGAGGGCAGCTAATGACTTTTTGCACATACGCTTGGTAGTGCACCAGTAACGACTCGCACGTTTAAGTCAGCTTAACGTCAGGACATGCAGACCAAGAATGACACAGAACACACAGCAACTCTAGGCATACAAAAGAGACCAGGGCTGCAGTCATAGGGAGCATAGCACTAGAACGGAGTATTAATTAAACACTCAGCAGAGTATATGAAATAAGATGAACTACCACTTAAAAAAATAATAATAAGCACTGATTAGACGTATTTGGTCCTAATATTTTGTTCTATTTTGTTCATTGACAGAGGGGCTTGGTCCTAAGAGCATGCCGGATTAACCCCCCTCTGTCAATGAACAAAACAGAACAGAAGTGAAGGGAAATGAGTGAAATGGGCGCTAATTATGTAGGTAGTGTAGGCCCTACTGTGTTCTTGGTTGTTATTTACATTACTACTGGATCCAGGCAATGGACACACACAGAATGGTAGCAAGGCAGTCGAGGTTAGGGAACCGGCCCTGTGAGCGGAAGTTTGCCGGGTCGATCCCCTCGGCTGACAGTCCATGACTGAAGAGCCCTTGAGCAAGACACCTAACCACCAACTGCTCCCCGGGCGCCGTGGATAGGGCTGCCCACTGCTCTGGGCAAGTGTGCTCACTGCCCCCTAGTGTGTGCATGTATGTGGGTGCTTCACTGCACGGATGGGTTAAATGCAGAGGTCTAATTTCACAGTGTGTAAACACAGAGACAAATGGTTTTCAATTCGAATTCAAGGCTGGCTGGACGAACACGCCAAACACACAACAGGCCTGGAGATGAGCTAATTTGATATCCTTGCTAGGTTAGCTTTCACTTGGTTGCTAGCTTTTTGGCAGTAGGTTTTTCTGATTTTCTGATTGTGGAGGGACGTTGGAAACCACATTAGTCTTGAATTTAAGGGCAAGCCTAACACAAAATTAGCAATACCCAGTCTACACTGAAGGGGGGAATGTTTGGTGAAATCCATGTCATTTAGTAGACGTACAAAAGTTATTCATAGGACCTACCTGTATGCGTATATTTTGTAAATTTTGAAGAAAATATAGTCTAAGGTTCATTGTGGTTTTTCAAAACGCATTTGTGAATCAATAATGCGGCACAGTTGAACACAACATGCATCACACCACACACAAAAACATTGTGATAGCCTAGAGGGTTTATTTGCATATTGCAGCCCTTTTTCTATCAGTGTTTCAATGGCTAATATCATTATAATGACTTACAAGTGATACATTATTCAGCCTTACAGAGCACCTGTTCATGATTACACACAGATTACCATTTGATGCCACACACTCATACAATCATGCAGCAGGTTAACACTGTCCTGCATTTCTTAATGAAGGCTGCATTAAGCTGCTGAATGAATGATGGATGAGGTCAGGGCGGTGTGGGTTATTATCAGACACACACAGGCTCAGAGGAAGTAGAGTGTCCGAGCCAGGGTCTGTCAGTGGTCAGACAGGCTGTCACTCACCCAGGGGGCCATGGCCAGCCAAGAGGAACAGACAGGAGCATTGACCCCTCAGTCTGCCACTGTCTGTCTGTGTGTGTGTGTGTGTGTGCGCCCACAGTAGCTCACTAGTTCATAATAAATAAACATACATGGCCAAGGTGACACACCGTACATTACCCTGTGTGTCACTGCCAGATACTTCACTGTATGTTACGCTGTCACACAAAGAGCTAAATCCATTTACATACCTCTTATACTTCACCGAATGTTTCTTTATCCGTGCTTTCCTTGTCAAAGCCCCATTATAGACTGTGTTTGCAAATGGAAGGATGGCCCAGGGTGACACATAAGTGCAGGCTATTGTGGTTCTTTGCAAGACCATTTGAATTTGATCCAACCAGATACTAGTGCGCTCAACAATACACTGTGTGAGAGGAAAAAAGACCCTGAATATAAAACAGACAGAGCTTTTCAATGCTTATCGGACCAAACTGAGATAACATTATAGTCATTCTATGCACATTCAGAGTGTGGCTACTTTCAGTAGAGGCCTCTCTGTAGATCTGTGCTCTCAGGAACTTTCCATTTTCATCCTCACACTTGATACAGACGCGTGTGACGACGTGTCTGTCTTCTCAGAGCTGCGGACAGACACATCAGGACCTGCCACATTTCCAACTGACCCTGTCTGTACACGAAACTCAATATCTCTGTTTCTCACATAGACACTCGTCACCACCCTTCACAGACGCTATTGTTTCTTCACTTCAGGGTTTCTCACCAGTCCTGCCACCCATCAGTGGAACCTCTGTAATATAAGAAGGAGCTGCCATCCCGCCTTCCTGAGCATGTGTAAACTTATTTTCACTTAGAAAAGTGGCAAAAACATTGAAACTTTGCATAGGTGTCTGTACGTTCACCCATTATACAGTGGAATTTTTGCACAATTCATTTCTTGAGATGTAAACAAGGGTTCAGACATCATGGTAGATGTGACATAGTTCATTGTAGATAAATATGAAGTAAAACAAATGTACTTTTAAAAAGGATGAGGTCAAAAACGTACTTTAAGGAATCTTTTAGAGGCATCGCTTCAGACGTCTGGTTCCTATCACCACCACTGCAAAAAAATCGGGCTCTTAAAGTTTCTCTATAACGAAGCATTTTTGCTTGAATATTGCTTGTTGACAAAACATTGTTATCATGACAGTCCACTGGGGCTAAAGCAAGTACAAAAGTGTGAACACGAGCAGAAAAGCTTCTAAAGATATTAAAAAGAACTGCATGAGTTGTCAATGGCTGTGGGAACTAATTAATATGGTGCTGAAGGTGTTCTTTTGAGGAACAAAAACAATAAGGGATGAATGCAAAAAGAATGGGTGAACATAATCCAAACACACTCATTTGCATGTTTTCTGCAGCTGAGGGCTGTAAAGACATCACACATTGAGGAGGGAGGTGTAATGTGGCAATGCTGTTATTCCAAAGCCATGTAAGGGAGGACACGTTCAGAGTATATTCACCCTACTGATCTAGCAACACCGTCCATTCAGAACAACCGTATCAATGCTCATCAAACCCTTTTTTGTCCATTTATAACAGGAGTTTTAGTCATATTAGAGCCATGATCATATTAAACCCACGATACTCTTTTGTTTCAGTTCCACCTTTGAATAGCCGCCCTGCATCCATCCAATTCTCTGGCAGATTGTTTCTTAGGCCCTTTCATTTTCCCTCTTCCACAAGCTGAAAACTGTGTTTTATTGTTCCCCCATCCTTTCTCACATTCAGTGCTGAGAGCTATTTCCTCTCTTGGCTCAGAGCCAGCGGAGGTGTTACCCATGTGTCTTCTGTCCATATGGGCCTGTTAATCAGGTGATAATCACAATGGCTCACTTCACCATGCTGCCACACTGCTGAAAAACATGTCCTGCAGACTGTCGCTCTCAGACGTCCACCACTACTACTTTTAGCAATGTTGTTCATGCAGTATTTATACAGCCTATGTGTTACATATCCACATTACAGTTTGGTAGTTCAATGACTGACACTACTAAAAAACTGAAAGAGTACGAAAAAATGATGATGGTTGGTTAGTGTAGTGGTAAGCACCCTACACTATACCAATAAGAGTCCTTGGGCAAGACTCCTAACACCACCTTGGCCTACCTGTGTAAAATGATCAAATTGTAAGTCGCTCTGGATAAGAACGTCAGTCAAATGCCATAAATGTAAATGTAAATGTAAAATGTCATGATTTGTGGATTATAAATGGGGACAAATTGATGTTGGTCTTTAGGAGGGACAAAAAAAATCAATAAGTGAATGAAATGAATGAAAAGAATTCGAAGAAACTAGGTAAAAATAGAGGGGGGGCCCTGGGGCCTTTTAAGCCTCCAGAGTAGGCCTAATGCTTTCTGTGACAAAAATATATAAGTCTGTAATTTTTTGTAATCTTGAAATGCATAATGGAAAATTATCCAATCAGATTTTTTTTCCTCTGGTACCTCGGTAGATACAGATAAGCAAGCTCTCTCATTTACGTTTATGGCATTTGACTGGCGCTCTTATCCAGAGTGACTTACAATCCGATTGCTTTACGCAGCTGGGCAAAGGGAGTGTTAGGAGTCTTGCCCAAGGACTCTTATTGGTATAGTGTAGGGTGTTTACCCAGGTGGGGGATTGAACCCCAGTCTACAGTGTAGAAGGCAGAGGTGTTACCCACTACACTATCCCAACTATTCTCATTGGTTAGGGCTTCTGGATCTAAACCGTCAGAGTCACCACCCACATAATTAAGAAGTCACAGTGGAATCAGCCAATCAAATTTGATTTACAGGGCTTCTGGAAGTCCTAGATACATTTACTTACTGTAAATACAAGCAGAGGTTTAACCAACATATTCAATTCTGTTGTTAGGAATGGAAAGCTAGGAGTCTTTACTGAAAGAGTCACTGTAAAACTGCCACAAACACGGTCAAATATATGTTAGCATGTCTTTTAAAAGCTTTAAATTGTGATTTTAGTCCAGAAAGGAGACATGGATAGACTAGTCCTAACAAACTACTAGAATCATTTAGCAGAAATTATTATTGTAGGTGTTTTTTTCCTCTTTTGACATTTATTGAAGAGCTCTGACAGTTACCACTGAGTTTTATGAATCTGGCCCCCTGCCTTTGCAGTTTAATATACACACTGTCTGCAGTTTAAGGCTGTAAAGGCATCAGAGTGTCACAGTTGTGATATGTAACACCGGGGAGCGAGGAGGCGGCCGCATGTGCTGAGATAAGCGACTTTTATCATGGGCAAATCCAGGGTCATGGTTAAGCCAGTCCAGGTTCCAATAATCAATACCGAGCTTAGGGTGGACAGACATGACTAAGAACACCAATATCCAAAATGGAACAGAACAAGCCAAACAAACATGAACAACAAACACCAGACAAACATATAATGTCAAACATCCAAACAACACAAAGACCAGCGAACACAAAGGGCAAACACGGTGCTTATAAAACACAGGGATAACGAGGGACAGGCGGAAAACAGGTGGCAACAATCAGGGGCGGAGTCACAAAACAAGGGGCCGGACTAGGAAACCAAAACAAAGAACAAGTGGACTGGACCGGGAGGGGCCAATCGTGACATGATAACTGTTTTGGTTATTCTTCAGCATCACTAAGAAAGAATCCTAACCTTCTTGTGGTTAAAACTCCTTACTGGTTTGGTTCTAATACAAAATGCAGCAAGCATTAAAAATAAAGGTGTCATATAAGGTTCTTTAGAGTGATGCCATAGATCAATGGCACACCCACTCAAATAATAACCAGCATTAAATGAACTGCATTTTATTACATTTTCTGGATTTTGATTTCTGGAATATTCTTTTTTTCCAGAACCAGCATGCCAAAATTGCCATAACGAACCTCAATCTAATCTTCTCAGTAAGTGGGACAATTCACGGCGGACTTGTGCAGGTAATGAAAGAGTCCTCCACAGCTCAACTTCTCTTCATAATTACCAATCAGATTCCAAAGTGCTCAGGAGCCCCGCACTAATTACACACACGCATGTGTCTAGAGGGGACAGCCGGGTCACTTTCTCTTCTGTCTGATTTGACACAAAAGAGCATTTCGTACCTCCTCAGCTCAGAGCAGAACAAAAGAGGGTGTGGGCACAAATCCTGGGGAAACAGCTTACCATTATTCCGAGAGAAACGTGGTTCCGGAAACACACAAAGAGCTAACTCTGCTGGAACGCAAGGACACATTATTGTGCCTTTTCTTTACACTTTACACTATTTAGTGCTCAGAATCTGTAGTGGTCAACACATATGACGTCACGCATTTTGTACAGTCAGCACCACCTTCTGCATGTATATACTCTGTTGAGGGTTTATCACATACACCTACCATATAGGTTTATAGGGACTGATTTTAGTCTGTTCCCGCACAATTTAACAGCCCCCCTCTATCCCATCAATCAGTAGAACCATAGGACCTCTGCGGACCAGACAGTGTTCAGATGGTGGACCATTCTTAGCACGGCAGGAGACTGGCATGGTAGTGGTATAGTATGAGTAGGCCTAAATCAGGTAGTCTCATAGGGCCTGTCTGAAGACAACTTGTTAAACTTTTGATGCTGGATTGCAACAAAATCAACCTCTAGTAGCTGGTTTCATCTGCAGACGTTCCACTTGAATGTTCATTGGGTTGGATATGTGTGTGCAAAGGATTGTTGGCAGTAGAAGACGGTGAAGGATAGTGTGTATGCTGTGTTTCTCTATTCCAATGATCCTTCTGACTGGATCAGCCTTGGATGACGTAGCAGTCTACAGGTGCAGTCCACTTGGACTGAAGCCTACACTCTTAAAAAAGAGTTTTTCAATGGTCCTTTGGAAAGACAGCAGTTCTATAAAGAACCATGAAGACTCAAAGAACCATTTCCATGCTTAAATGGGAAGAACCAGCCAGTGTAGCCTTTGGAACATAGAACTCAAGTCTGGCTCTGCAGAGCTACAGGTGCAGCAGCACTGCAGAGTTTTTACACACCTCAGTATCACTGCTGGCTGGAAAACGATGCATCAGCCAAAAGCATCCAGAGGGGTGTGGTCCAAAGCTGGCCACTAATGTACAACCCCAATTCCAGTGAAGTTGGGACGTTGTGTAAAACATAAATAAAAACAGAATACGATGATTTGCAGATCCTTTTCAACCTATATTCAATTGAATACACTACAAAGACGAGATATTTAATGTTCAAACAGTTAAACTTTATTGTTTTTTGCAAATATTCACTCATTTTGAATTTGATGCCTGTAACACGTTCCAAAGAAGTTGGGACAGGGGCAACAAAAGACTGGGAAAGTTGAGGAATGCTCAAAAAACACCTGTTTGGAACGTTCCACAGGTGAACAGGTTAATTGGAAACAGGTGAGTGTCATGATTGGGTATAAAGGGAGCATCACTGAAAGGCTCAGTCGTTCACAAGCAGGGACGGGCGAGGTTCACCACTTAGTGAACAACTGCGTGAGCAAATAGTCCAACAGTTTAAGAACAACGTTTCTCAACGTGCAACTGCAAGGAATTTAGGGATTTCATCATCTACAGTCCATAATATCATCAAAAGATTCAGAGAATCTGGAGAAATCTCTGCAAGTAAGCAGCAAGGCAGAAAACCAACACTGAATGGCCGTGACCTTCGACCCCTCAGGCGGCACTGCATTAAAAACCCACATCATTCTGTAACGGATATTCCCACATGGGCTCAGGAACACTTCAGAAAACCATCGTCAGTGAACTCAGTTCGTCGCAAATCATGATTTGCACAACGTCCCAACTTCACTGGAATTGGGGTTGTAAGACCGAGAAAGATGTCTCCAGCTGTCCATCTCTAAGGTGTACCAACACTAATAAACTGGTCATTGTTCACTGTTGCAGTGAGTGAGAGACTGGGACAGAGATGTGGAGAGATACTGTAAGATAAGGCATGCTGAAGAGCATCTGGACAGGGTTTGATAAACAGATGAAAAGGTCAAGCTCCATACACTGTGGGATGAAAAACCAGAGGACTGGAAAAGGTCGCTTGATTATTCCATACACTAGGCTTTCGAAGCTGTCAAAGTCCTGGCAAAGAGCTGTGTAAAACCCAACGTAACACAAACCTGAAAACACTGTGTTAAAACCTGTTGGGTTCTTATAGCTTTTTTTGCACACTGTTATCACCCGATTGTATTGTTTATATCTGTACAATTCTTTTCTGCTAAGCGCTTTCATTGGTATAGTTAATAAGAAACAGATCTGCTGTATTTGATGTGACAATACAGAACTACAGTCAATTCTGTGGCACAACAAATGAGAGATGAAGTGGATAAAGGCTTCAATTTGAAAGAGAAAGCTTTTTTAAAAGTCTGCAGCTTATTCCATTTAAGTTGAATAGCACCTATTAAAGCAGGTACTGTGTAATTTGGGCTTTGTTGGCCAGCCATATACAATGGAGAGAAGATAATGAGTGCACACACACACACACACACACACACACACACACACACACACACACACACACACACACACACACACACACACACACACACACACACACACACACACACATACATATTCCTATCTTTGTGGACCATTTCCACTTATGCCTGTGTTACCGTAGCTAAATGCTGCTCCCAACCCAAACCATAACCCTAAAAGAATGGCTCAGTGAATCTAATGTGCACAAGTTCCAACTAGTCTGTGGCGTCTTGGTTGATTGACTTGTTTGGTGTTGCTGACAAACCATAGATGTAATTATTCACCCAATACTTTTCTGTAAATACATCCCAAAAAGTTCTCTCAGCTGACTCAATCCACACCCAGGTCTTACATCTCTAAAGAGTTGGCTCAGGACACAGTATGACCTGCTGTGAACCTATACATATATTTATATATATATAAAACACTTTGCTATGTACATTAAAAATCCAGTCTAACAGTAAAGAAACACAACCTAACGCATTCATAAGCCTAATCATGTGCGCACACGAAAGGGAGCCTGAATTTAGCACAACACCTTTAATCTAAGCGGCTGCCAAGCAGTGACGTTTACTTTTATAGTTGAAAAGTCAGACTGCATCCTATAGCTCACCGACCTCAGTGAAGACCTGGTGGCAGTTTGAGTGGGTTTAGAGGAGATTTGGTTGGGTATTTACAGAAAAGATTTGGGTGACTATTGACTTCCAGTGTGTTCAGCAACATTAGCCTCATTGCTCCATCGCCTTGACTAATCGATTACAGCTGTGGTCAGTGTAAAACTGTGTGAACTATTGCTTTAAGCCCAGAGTTTTTTTTTTCTTTTGGATCTTTTACTTTTTCCCCTAATACAATTTTTATGCTGGATTTTGTGTAAAAGGTAGTTTCCCTTAGAAGGATCAGCCAAATGTTCTTGCCGTGCCATAATGTTCATTTTGGTCCATCATAATACAGAATATATATTTGGCCTACATGGTCTCACACACACACTTAGACTCCAGAGGTTGCAAATTATGCAAATTAAGCACAATGCATGTGGTCACACTGCTTTGTTTTGCATTCATATCATTACTTTTTTTCTGCTCATTGTGCCGTTCAACATTAACACCAAGTAAAAAGCTCCAGACAGTGATATGGATAAGATCAGCATGTAGAGACGTGGCACCGTAATCTCTCACTTATAGATTTGTAGCATATGGTTGATTAACATAGACAATAATTTCAGCATATTTCCTTAGGAAAAAGAAGCCTATTGGTTTATAACAGAAGTCAATGGGCAGTTGTTTTAATGCCTTCCCATTGACTTCTGTACTTTATGTCCAAACAGTAGCAGACATCTGTTCCATCCAAAGTTTCTTCTGAAATCAAGGGTATTAATATAGCCTCTACCTATCTGAGAAGGCTTTATTCTAGATGCTAGAACATGGCTGTGAGGATTTGATTGCATTCATCCGGAATGAGCACCTTAGGCTCATGTGCAGATGTCCCATTCAATTCAGTGTTTCACAGAGATTATAGAAGATGTGTGGGCACAACTGAACATCTGTGTCAGCAAAGGGTGCATCCTAGGGTACCTGAATTCACTACTTAAAGGGGGTGTCTGGATACTTTTGGACATGCAGTGTATTATAAGTGTGTTTTAAGAAAACACGTTTTCTGTTCTCGTCTAAGGACAGGCACATGCTGTAAAATTATACGGTATAAGCTACAGATGTAGCAGACAGAGGTTGGGTTAAAAAACACCAGGGTATTCATTTAAAGCACGGCATCACCCAAATGTGCTCCGGTGTAAAGAGAGCCCCAGAGAGAGCGAGGAGTTTTCACTGCCAATTCTACCCCCATTAGAACAGAGGAATAGCATATGTTTTAAACTAGATTCCCATGACAGATAAACACACACACACACACACACACACACACACACACACACACATAGATGTTCCAGTGCTGTCTCTGCCTGTTTCAGAGACCCCTCTAGGGCGTGCGCATTCTGTCAGGCTTATCATCCCGGCCTGGACACAAGATCAATCAAAACAACACGCTTTTTTTTCTTGCGCGCCCCTTCCCCCCCCCCCCCCCCCCCCCAGGGGTTTTATGGCAGAAGAGAATCAGTCAGAGAGTTGCTTCGGGACAGCAAGATGGATGACTACATTTGTGGTCGACAGACAGGGGTCCGGGGCTGGCAAAGATGATGCTGATAACTGCACATAAACATGAGTGCAAGTGGCCCAACACATAAACCAAAGACACACAAACACACGAGTTCGCCCAGCTCCTCTCTCACACACACACTGCTCCGGTTTTTATAAAGATCACTACAAGTTTTGATCTCTACTAGTTTCAATGACATCACACCACTTTCTCACATTTAACGCGTTTGGCTGACGCTCTTATCCAGAGCGACTTACAATTTGATTGTTTTACACAGGTGGTGTTAAGAGTCTTGCCCAAGGACTCTTATTGGTATAGTGTAGGGTGTTTACGCAGGTGGGGGATTGAACCCCAGTCTACAGCGTAGAAGGCAGAGGTTCCTATGATTAAGGACTGGTCACGCCAGAGAACACGTCTCCACTGCTCTAGAGTCCAGTGGCGGTGCTTTACACCACTGCATTCCACGCTTTGCATTGCGTTTGGTGATGTAAGGCTTGGATGCAGCTGCTCAGCCATGGAAACCCATTCCATGAAGCTCTCTACGCTGTTCTTGAGCTGATCTGAAGGCCACATGAAGTTTGGAGGTCTGTAGTGATTGACTCTGCAGAAAGTCGGTGACCTCTGCGCACTATGCCCCTCAGCATCCGCTGACCGCTCTGTCATTTTACGTGGCCGACCACTTCGTGGCTGAGTTGCTGTCGTTCCCAATCGCTTCCACTTTGTTATAATCCCACTGACAGTTGACTGTGGAATATTTAGCAGTGAGGAAATTTCACGACTGGACTTGCTGCCCAGGTGGCGTCCGATCACGGCACCACGCTGGAACTCACTGAGCTCCTGAGAGCGACCCATTCTTTCACTAATGTCTGTAGAAGCAGTCTGCAGGCCTAGGGGCTTGGTGTTTGTTTTATTGTGGGCAAATCCAAAATCAGGGTTGAGACAGTCCAGGGTCATAGAGCCAATGCAAACAGATCGGGGTGCAGACATGATAAACAACACAGAACCTCAAATAAGAACCAAACATGAGAATACAATGCATACATCCAACAAACAACAATTCAAACAAAGACGTGCAACCAGACAGAGGAAAACACAGGACTTAAAAACATGAGGGTAAATGAGAGACAGGAGGAAACACAAGTGTAGACAATCAGGGCTGGAGTCACTAAACAAGGGGGCTGGACTAAACCAAAACAAAGAAAACACATGGAGTAGCCCGAAACACAACATGAACACATGGACATGACTGGGAGGGGCCAATCGTGACAGTTTTACACACCTGTGGCCATGGAAGTGATTGGAACACCTGAATTCAATGATTTGGATGGGTGACTAAAGACTTTTGGAAATATTGTATATAATGTTGATGATGGTAAAATTGTGGTATTAAAAAAAATAAGCCTTCTTGCGAAAGTGTTTAGATTCATTTAAGAGTCATTGAACAAACTGAATGTCTGATTCCACCACGGTGAACAATTCTGACTTAATGTTTCTGTAAAATGGAGCTTTCACACGAAACCACTCTGAATGACTATGACTACAGGTTTAAAATCTACTTATTACACAATTTAAAAAACGGTTTTCTTGCTTCAGCCCTTTAAAGCTGTTATTACATTTCTTTTGCTGTATCAGTGAAATTCACTCACATTTGGTTTACCTTTCATATCGACAGGTTCAAGTCTGTATTTCTTATTTGTTTCACATTTTTCTATCAAGAAATGACAAAAACAAGGCCAAAAATGTAAAAGGCACTTTTTTTACAAAACAAAACTGTACACACAATTGTCATAAAATTCAGATCTTAAAATATCTCCAGTTTAGTTGGTAGTTAAGTATCGTAGACTCGCTTACAGTGAGCTGCAATGAGAAATCATTACCAGCAATAACTGCGAAATTCAAGGGTTAAATGAGTAGAAAGGGCAGGTCAAGCAAAGAACAGCCGCTGTGCGTCAGTGTATGCTGCATGTACACCTGAGTAGTTATTTCTGACGGCCAGTGAACACGCTCATGCATGCAACAACACCGACCCACATAAAAACAAAACAGTCCACCCATCTGGAGCCACGTTAAAGACCGAGTTACTCTGAGTGACCACATTACTCCATATGGCCATCATCACACACAGCAGCACCCCTTCTGCTGCTATTTGGCTTTCAGGGCCACAGTAGTGCAGCAGAGGTGGACTGGCTACGTGCCCACTGGACAAGAACTGGACCTTATAGATCTAACAAGTATACTGTTCAGGTACCCTGCATGTTAAATGCTGTGTTGTATCACTTTTTTCTCTTTCGCTTTACAGTTACTACAATTAGTCTGCAGGTATATATTGGAATTGTTTTTGTTTAATCATATCAGGCCTGAGGGACTACAGTTTTCTTCTGATACGTTTTTATGCATTCAAATGGCTCATGGTTCTGTATAGAACCACTGCCTTTAATAAAGAACCCTTGTAGGGCCATTTTATCATGGGTGCACGTATATCATTACTTGTTTAGATAATTAATATGATTCCTTTCTCCTCTCAATAGTAAACAAATACTGGGTATGAAACACGCCGCTGTGCTCAGCGGGTAGGAAATGCGCCTCTGCCCACCCCAGTGCCGCTCCACAGACAGGGCATGTGGTGGAGCATCTGTCCATACAGAGAACTGACCACAGCCAGAAGCTCCATCTCTCCCCTGGGAGCCGGACTCACAGCGCCACCTAGCACCACAACACTGGAACTAATCCATGGCCACAGGCTGCTGCAAAATTACTGCTCATAAATCACAGCAATATTTGGTGATTTAAAAAAAAAAA